>NW_027623240.1:0-10444 GCF_034508935.2 Berghia stephanieae
GGGGTAGGTCTATAAAGCGGTTTTGTTTGTGGGGCGGTGATGATAATGCTGACGATTTTTCTGAAACGTCGATGACTGTACATTAGAGGTGTGGCGGTGACATGACAATAGCTGGAGGAATGAAGATATCACAGTTGCAGATGTGGATGAATTTGAGGATAGTTTCGTTGTTGATGAACTGGAATTAGCACTATATTTTGCTGTTTTTTAATGTGCCAGATCTTTACGGGTGGTGATCACAGATATTGGAGTTGTTTTTGAATAAGACTCCAGAAAGGACTATTTTTTGACGCGGCATTATTTTCTATATAATTTGAATACTTAGACGAATTGCCGGCAAAGGTTGATTTGAAATGTTTATTTTTCAATAGGAATATGACGAGTTGTTTGTTTCTCTCTGTTACGACAGAGGATTTTTTACGGAGGCAGATGACTGCTGAAATTTGCTGTTGGCAACTGATCTAAAAATGGGTTATTTTTGGGTGGGGGGTGATGCGGATGATGGTGGTTGCCGCTGTAGTAGTAGAAACCGCCTTTGCTAGGCCAGAATTTTTACGAATTGGGCTTGATATGACTGTAGAAGTATTGCTTCGCCTTTTCGGCTTTGTGGACAATGTGTCGGGAAATTTGCACTGTGGTCCTTGGTAGACGTGGGGGTGATTATGGAAGAGTTTATGGGGGATGAGTTGACTGCATGGAAGAGTTTGTTTTTGACAGGGCAATACGTAAGGACGAGTAAGATGAAGATTGCCAGGGGTGTTGTTGTTGTAGCGGTAGTTGTTGTTGCTGTCGTCATTGCTTGTTTACTTTCAGCATCTAGTGTATTTTGTGAGTTTACTTTTGTTATGATTGAGGAAAGAATGACGATAAGGGCGAGGGAAATGCTTTGTGTTGATAGATTTGAGATGATGATTGGAGAGTATTTGATGATAGCAAAGATTGTGGTTGACCGGATTTGACCACTTGGATTTTGACAGAGGAACCGTCCGGGGGAGAGATGTCTTTTGGAAGATCTGTGCTACCAGAAGTCTCGTTGTCGAATATCTTTGATTTTTCATCCCCCGACCCGGTTCTGAATTAAAATTAAATTGACTTTTGGTTGTGATGTTTTAAAGATTTGTTGTTGCTGCAGTTGTTTTATTACTGTTACTTTGATTATATCTGTTTGTGATATTTTGGTGCACTGAGGGTTTGGTAGGAATCCTGACTTCAACACCGTTTTCTGTTTAAGCACTTTTGATTCCAGAGGAGTAAGTAACCAAGTCTGAAGGTGACTTGTGACCACTGGCACTTTTTGTTGTTAACGATACCTCCTTCTCTTTCTCCTCCTGATCCCCCTCCTGAGTATATTTGTTGCTTTGCAGAGACCCACTACGGCCAAGAAAGCGGTTTTCTCGACAGCGAGACTCGTGGTTGGGGCAACTGCAGGGAGGGAAGTTTGTCGCTGAATGGGTTTCCCATTCCCCTTTTGAACCTATTTTATTACCCAATGTTCGAAGTCTGGCTGCGAAAAAGAATTCGAATCATCGGGACTCATTTGAGATGGGACGGAGTAAGAAGAAACGGTATGGCTTCAGTTTTGTCACCGTCTTGGTGTGGCTGGGCGATATTAAAGACATAGTGTTTGATTTTGGCTTCACGGAAACCGAAGCGGAAGTATGAGACTGGGAGCCCGAAACGGATGGAGATGAGATCGATGCAGGACTTATTGCTCGTGATGGAAATAAATGAAGAGGATGGCGGAGAAAAAAGGGGAAGAGGCAGATGAAGGGAAGAAAATTTCCAAAACGCTACCATAACCGCGCTGCTGTTACAATGAGGCGACAGGGATGAGTTCTGGACGGGATTTTGAATCGATTGGGGATCAGAGGCAAGAGAAGTTGGGAGATGGTAACTGATTTTGGGGCGAATGCTGCTACAGTTGTGGTGTAATCCGATGACTTGGCGACACTGGCAGTCATTGTTGTTTGTGCGTTTGTTGACGATAGAAGATGTTTTCCTTTGTATCGGGATAGAGAATCAAAGCCTGCGTCAGCTTGGATCCGCTGTCTGTACTGGGAAGTCTACGTGTAAAGATCGAATCCCTTGGGGTTCGTCATTGTTAATAATATTATTAATGTTATTGTTACCATGGAAACTAGTAAAATCATCGCTATCATGATCATATGGTTATTGTCGTCACTGTTTTGGCACCCTTTAAAGGTCATGTGATCTATGTCTGTCCTTGATTGGTCAGATTGGTGAGATCATATGATTTTCCCAAAAGGGGTTGTTGACAGAACTCCGAGAGGAAATTGTTTTGATTGGTGCGGAAAAACGATCGGGAATACCCGTATTTTTGACGACGAAGACGGCAATACATTGCGATTGGTAACCGTTTTGTTCCTTGGCGATGACAACGGTGACAATGATGATTTTGAAGAGATGAAAAAAGCGATTGAGTTTTTATTAGATGCGTTGTTAGTCTTCTCGTGTATGAGGGGTATTTCCATGTTACTGGAAAACCCAAAAAGAAAAAAAAACAGCTAAAATCGTCATGGCCAAATGAGTTGACTTGTTATCTGTAAGAAAGAAGAAAAAAATAAAGAAATTATTATTTTATGAATTCTAAAATTTAAAATTTGGTTGCATTCTTCTTGTTGCCGCTGATGTGCTGTTAATGATCTACTACTTGGTTCTTGGTTGTATATTTTTACATTGTCGCCATAGTTTCTCAACTTTATGTTTATACAATTTTATTCAGGGCCACGTCAGTAAACGCATTTCCATTTTTTGGATAATAAATTAAATTATTATTATTATTATTATTATTATTATTATTATTATTATTATTATTATTATTATTATTATTATATTATTATATTATTATTATTATTATTATTATTATTATTACCCAAGAGTAAATGGTGTAAGAGTATTACTACCAAAAATACGCCTAACGCTCAATTTACATTTTGAGAGTGTGAGCAAGAGCCTTTCCCAAAACTCAACTATGCGCCATCATGAGCGGAACTGGGAAAACCAGGAAACCTTCCGATCCGAAGGAGAGTGGCATACCATGATTCCATCTCCGCACACGTGGAAAATTCTGGCACATTATGGACCAGATGCAAGCAAAAACCACAATTATAAACAGCCTCTCGGAATCAATTGGTCTAAGAATTCACCCTGCAAAGTAAAAGGTCTTGGGGATAGGTACGCGTCAAAGGGAGCAGATCAAAGTAAAAGATCGGGAACCCTCGAAGATATAGACACTTTCTGCTATCTCGGAAGTAAAATTTGACAAGAAGGAGGCACGGAGCAGAGGTGAAAGCACGAATAGGAAAGGCACAGGCTGCATTCACATCTTTGAACAGAGTTTGGAGAACTTTAAAAAATCCCCCTTCAACTAAAGCTAAGACTTTTCAACTCAAACGTGAAGTCTGTCCTACGTATGGATGTGAAACTTGGGACGCATCACAGGCCCTGTATAAAAGGGGGGTACAGTTTTTTTGTAAACAGGTTTCATGCGTAAGCTACTCAAAATAAAAAGGATGGGAAAAGAAAAAAAAATGAAGAAGTATGGAAAAGAACACAGCAGAAAAACCCGGGGGGAGGTATAGGAAGAAGACGATGGAGGGATTGGACACAAACCCTTTGAAAGAATGACCCCAACTATAACAAAGAAAGTATTTGGGCTGGGAACCCCCAGGGCAGAAATCAAGGGAAGGCCCCCCGAGGGAAAATGGGGAAAATTAAAAAGCCGGGTATACAAGAAGTGGAAAGACCTGGAATGAGATAAAAAAATTGGCTTTAGGATAGAGAAGGGTGGAAACTGTTTGTCTGGGGCCCCTTTCCCTGAACCCCGGGGGAAAAAGGAAATTTATCGATTCTAGAACCTATAGAGCATTAAAATTAGGTGCCCCAAACGTAAACAATAACAAGTTACTTGGATATTCGTTAGGGACCGGAATAATTTACGCACAATATAGGTCTCCCAATTTTGTAGTTTGAGTTGTAGGCAAAACACTCTTTCAGTATTGAAAATATGTTTACATAAAATCTAAAAGTTTTCAGAAATAATAATATAAGGCTAAATTATTCTGAAAATCAGGTCCGAATAATTCTCGTTTTGTTCACACCAGCGCAATAATTTGCTCTGGTCTAAAAATAGATAGACTGTAACTTTTGATAAATTTTACCTTTGTTCCATAAAATATCCAAAATCTAGACATTATTTGATGCATGATCTAGTTATTTATGAATATGTGTTTCTTTTGCCACTAACTGCCAAAAAATTAAAGGGTTTTTTTTTTTTAAAATTTAAAATTGGAACGTGAGCTGCAAGACAGGAACATGTGGTTTGCCATGTGCTTCTAGACCTATGTTTAGGGTTTGGGGCACCTAATTTTACTGCTCTATTAGTTTTTAAACGTTAAAATGCGATACGATACCACATACGACATAAAAAATCTTGTTGACCACCTCTGTGGCTGGCACGAACGGGAAATCGAAAGTGTGAACCCAATCAATAAAAAATAGATGGAAAAAAAAAAAAAAAAAAAAAAAAAAAAAAAAAAAAAAAACAAACAAACAAACAAAAATATACAAATGACAAATGGGGGTGCGAATGGTAGATTGTATTTTCACTTTCCAATGAAAGCAGCTCTTCTTTAAATGTCAAACGGGTAATCCAAAACACATCAGGTGTTTTTTGACATTTAGTCTCTCATTGCCTTTCTTTGTATCGTTGTTGTAAATGGATAGGATTGTGATGTTAACTACGACGACGATGACGAAGTAGAAGAAGAAGAAGAAGAAGAAGAAGAAGAAAAGAAGAAGAAGAAGAAGAAGAAGAAGAAAAGAAGAAAAGAAGAAGAAAGAAGAAGAAAGAAGAAGAAAAGAAGAAGAAAGAAGAAAACGACGAACGAAGAAGAAGAAGAAGAAGAAGACGAAGACGAAGACGAAGACGAAGACGAAGAAAGAAGACGGGAAGACGAAGACGAAGACGAAAGAGAGAAAAAGAAGGGCGAAGACGAAGACGAAGACGAAGACGAAGCGAAGACGAAGACGAAGACGAAGACGAAGACAAGACGAAGGGGGGGAGGAGGAGGAGGAGAGGAAGGTGGAGGAGAGGAGGAGGAGGAGGAGGAGGAGAAGGAAAAGGAGGAGGAGGAGGAGGAAAGGAGGAGGAGGAGGAGGAAAGGGGGAGGAGGAGGAGGAGAGGAGGAGGAGGAGGAGGAGAGGAGAGGGGGAGGAGGGAAGGAGAAGGAGAAGGAGAAGGAGAAGGAGAAAAGGGGAAGGAGAAGGAAAGGGGGAAGGAGAAGAAGAAGAAGAAGAAGAAGAAGAAGAAGAAGAAGAAGAAGAGAAGAAGAAAGAAAGAAGAAGGAAGAAGAAGAAGAAGAGAAGAGAAGAAGAGAAGAAGAAAAAGAAGAAAAAGAAGAAGAAGAAGAAGAAGAAAAGAAGAAAAGAAGAAGAAGAAGAAAAAAGAAAAAAGAAGAAGAAAAGAAGAAAGAAGAAGAAAGAGAAGAAGAAGAAGAAGAGAAGAAGAAAAGAAAAAAGAAGATGAAGAAGAAAAGAAGAAGAAGAAGAAGAAGAAGAAGAAGAGAAAAAGAAGAAGAAGAAGAAGAAGAAGAAAGAAGAAGAAGAAGATAGAAGAAGAAGAAGAAGAAGAAGAAGAAGAAAGAAGAAGAAGAAAAAGAAGAAGAAGAAGAAGAAGAAGAAGAAGAAGAAGAAGAAGAAGAAGAAGAAGAAGATTGAAGAAGAAGAAGAAGAAGAAGAAGAAGAAGAAGAAGAAGAAGAAGAAGAAGAAGAAGAAGAAGAAGAAGAAAGAAGAAGAAGAAGAAGGAAGAAGAAGAAGAAAAGAAGAAGAAGAAGATGAAAGAAGAGAAGAAGATAAGAAGAAGAAGAAGAAGAGAAGAAAGAAGAAGAAAAAGAAGAAGAAGAAGAAGAAGAAGAAGAAGAAGAATGGAAAGAAAAGAAGAAAAGAAAGAAGAAGAAGAAGAAAAAGAAGAAGAAGAAGAAAAAAGAATAGAAGAAGAAAAGAAAGAAAAAAAGAAGAAGAAGAAGAAGAAGAAGAAGAGAAAAAGAAGAAGAAGAAGAAGAAGAAAAGAAGAAGAAGAAGAAGAAGAAGAAAAGAAGAAAAAAGAAGAAGAAGAAGAAGAAGAAGAAAGAAGAAGAAGAAGAGAGAAGAAAAGAAGAAAAAGAAGAAAAAAGAAGAGAAGAAGAAGAAGAAGAAAAAAGAAAAAAGAAAAAAAGAAGAAGAAAAAAAATTAAGTAGTATATCGTACATGGGAAAAACATCAAAAAATCCAGGGAAAAAACCCAATTCCGTTTATATCATATAAACAACCCCAACACCAACACTTTTAAGGGCTATAATTGTAGGTTTTATCGTAGCCTACTGAACCGGTCCGACACCCGAACCAATAATAATAATGGGCCTAGTTTAACATTGTTGTAATGGACAATATTTTGCTTCATTTTTTTAGATTTCCATTACAACAATGAGCCTAATGAATTGGGTTATCGGACCTGCAAATACGTTTTAGTCGATAAGTAACGAATGTGACGATTTTCCTATGTTTGGTTAGGGATGGTTAAAGTTAAATCCAAGTTTCATAATTTGAGACTAAAACCTTTTCACCATCACGGCAACCACCATTAGAACTCCAGCAATTATTACACAAACAAAAATCAAAAAATTAGAACGAGACGACCTCTTTTTGACATTATCTGATATTTACCCCCACTTGATTTTTTTCCTTCAACGATTGCCTAATAATTTTGTTCTCTGCCAACACAAGCTTAAGAATAAAGAAGCGCGCTCAAATAAACAAATAACCAAACAAAAACAATAAATAAAACTAAAAAAAAAACAACAACAAAGAAACCCCCCCCCCCCCCCAAAAAAAAAAAAACAACTTTTTTTGTACATCATAACATTTAAATATAATGAACCGTGGGGTTGTAGAGCATGTTTTGCTAACGAAATTATTTATCGTGAGAACTGAAACAAATTGTCTTTGAGGATAAAAAATATATATTTATGTGTTAGTTGGGTGTGAAGTTTTGGGGAAAATCCTGAAATGGCTGGTAAGGAGAGGGTTAAAAAAGCCATCTAACAAATTTGTCCTACGTTGATCGCTTGGTTACGGGACGCAGATTAGCAAAGTTTTTGTGTCTATCTTATATTTAAAAAATTTGAAATTAAAACACCCTTTTTAAAAGAGAATATGTCTTACAGTGAATACATAATCCGTAGTTACTTTTTAGAAGGTCATTTTGATCAAAATGAGTTCTTTTTTGTTATAATTGAGTCATTCTTTCTAAACAAAGAAAGTATTGGACTGGAACCCTCGGGGCTGAAGATCAAGGGGAAGGCCACGAGGAACATTGAGAAGAATTAAAGAAGCTGATATACAGAGAATGGTAAGCCCTGGAATGAGATAAAAAAAGTTGGCTCAAGATAGAGAAGGATGGAAACTGTTTGTCTGTGGCCTATACCCGACCCAGGGTGAAAAGGCAATGATGATGATGATGAGTTCTTGTTATAAATGATTAAATTAACCCTTTTTGTACATCTCGGGAAATATCAAAGTTTAATGTAACTTCTAAATATTTTTTTACAGCTAGTCAAGTTGAAAAAGTATGAAATTTGAGAAAAGTTGTGGATACCTTTCCCACACATCTGACTATAACTTCATGAAAATCACCCGTTTTTACTTCAAATAAAGATTAAAATGCTCTGGGAGCATATTCTTTCAAAAAATGCAAACAAATGCAATCCAAATTTTCATTTTCCCCGACTGATTATGTCATCATACACTGCCAAAATTTTTCTACGTGATCGCTTGGTTATGGAACACATGCATATTGGCAAAGTCTTTTTTGTCTATTAAACTTAAAACTGAAATTAAAACATCTCGTTTACAAGGAATATATAATAAAACAAAGTGACACACGAGAAACAAAGAACAGAACGCGACGTGACACCTGAAAATTTACAATTTGGGTGTCCAATCCGAGTCGTTGGATGGGCTCTGAAAATATCAATATTGTTAAAAAGATGCGGTTTTTAAAAAAAAAAAAAAAGTTCTTTTTAAAGGCAAAACCCAGTGTTTTTTTTCCAATTAGAAATTTTTAAAAAAACTGTTTTTGCATTGTTATTGGGAATAACTAACTGTAAATCCAACTTTTTATCATCTTTATCTGTATTAACATTTGAATCGTCCTCGTCGTCATCATCATCATCATTATCGTCGTTATTATCAAAATTTTTTGTATCACCATCTTCATCATGGGCGTTGATTTTACTCTATCATCATCAATCATCATCATCATCATCATCATCATCATCATCATCATCATCATCATCATCATCATCAATATTATTATCATCATCATCAATATTATTATCATCATCTTTAATATTATTATCATTATTATTATTATTATCATTATCATTATCATTATTATTATATATTATTATTATTATTATTATTATTTAATAATATTATTAAAATATTATTATTATTATCATCATTATTATTTATTATTATTATTTTTATTTAATTTTTATTTTTATTATTATTATTATTATTATTATTATCATTATTATTATTTATTATATTATTAATTTTCATCATTATTATTATTATTATATTATTATTATTATTATTATTATTATTATTATTATTTAAATTATTATTATTATTATTATTTACAATTTTTATTACATTATTATTATTAATTATTATTATTATTATTATTATTATTATTATTATTATTATTATTAAATTTTTATTATTATTATTATTATTATAATTACAATTATTATTATCATTATTTATTACAATTATTATTATTTATTATTTTATTATTATTTTTATTATTATTTTTATTATTATATTATTTCATTTTTATTATTATTATTATTATTAATTATTATTTACAATTATTATTATCATTATTATTATTACAATTATTATTATGATTATAATCTCCAAATTATATAAAAGTAGACACGCTTCCTAGAATAATATTCGCGTGTTGTATCATCCCCAAGGAATAAATGCAACTCTCCACGCCATTTATCATCAGTCATAATATCATTGTATGTTAAGGGGCTTTTGGGTTTTTTCGTTCTATTATTTAGACTGCAACCATCTTATTATGCTGTTATTCCTGGACCTCCCTTGCCCGAAACGTCTTTTATCTTTTATCTGTAGATATCGTCGTCGTCGTCATCATCGTCATCACCATCACATCACCATTTATATCATCATCATCACTATCATCATCATCACTTCATCATCATCATCATTTATCATCATCATCATCATCATCATCATCATCTCTATCATCATCATCATCATCATCATCAAACATCATCATCATCATCATCATCATCATCAGCATCACCTCTTCACCAACCCTGACACCAACAATAAAATTTATCACAAACTCACCTCTCACCTCCTTGTCTAAAGCGACACCAGAGCTATAAAAACCAAATTACATATGATCACCCCCTTTACTTAATGAAACATAATTAACATCTTTTGGCTCATTCCATATAGATAGAATGCGCTTGGCCAAAGGGGTTCACAACATTGCCATCCGGAAGTATAACCGACCAACACACAAACTCTGTGTAACCATGAACTTTTATAGTCTGGTTAATACAGTTTTGTGAGAACAACTCACAAACGCGGATGGCAAAAACAATAACAAAGGCTTGAGTGACGTCATCTTCGAACTATCTATAGATAGTATGCGCTTGGCTAAAAAAGCTCATAACATTGCCATCCGGAAGTATAACGGGTCAACACACAAAACTGTGTGTATCCATGAACGTTTATAGTCGGGTTAATACAGTTCAGTTTGCATTACTCATAAACGCGGATGGCAAAAAACAATATAAACGGATATTAGCTCATAACGGTGTAAAAACCTAAAAAATGACGTCAAATATAAGTCCTAGTGGGTTCCATGTCTGCTAAAGTTAACGAAGGCTTCGTTCAGACCATTAGAACCCATGAAGCCGGATTTTTTATCTCGGTTTGTATAGTCTGAAACCTACAATAGCAATTGATTGCTCCATTTAGATATGGACGCTAGTCTACCAGATCTATCTAACAGACCCAGCTACCCAATCACAGCTGAGTGAACAGGGGAGGGATAGAGGGGTAGGGGGGGGGGAGGTAGAAAAAAATAAAACTCGACCCCACCCGAGATCGATCTCAGTCCTTTACGTAATGAAAAAAAATGTCTACCAATGAGCCAACTATCGTTGGGACTCCTGACCCCTATCAGTCACGTCGTTATTTGTTTTTGTCTCCAACAGTTTGTATTGTCACATCTTTTGTTTCAAAACGACGACGGCGGGTTATGGCGATAAAATTCACAAAGTGAATTTTTTCGACTTTTTTCACGAAATTTTGCCACACGTAGCAAAAAGTTG
>NW_027623241.1:0-10443 GCF_034508935.2 Berghia stephanieae
GTTCAAAAACCCCCCCCCCCGCCGCGAAAAAAATTTTTTTTTCTCTATTGTCTTTTTTGGCCCTTTTTTTACTCACTTCATATCTTGTTTTTTACCAACAAAGTGCCTGCTTCCACTCACTTTTTCTGAATTAAAAATTAAAACCCCAAAAACACCCGGGGGCATACTCAAAAGTCTCAATCTTTTTTTTATTTTATATGTTTGTGATGAGAATATTGGGTATTAAGGGTTAACTGCTGGTCAAAATTACTTCGCGAATTTGGGGGGTGAACGAATCGGCGATCTCAAGAAGTGGTGAGAGAGGGATCAAAAAATGAAATTTGGTTTGAAACGAATTTTTTTTTGTGTTCGGGGATAGCTCACACGTAGAGCCACGCTCTCACCTGCCAGGCGGAGTTGTCGTACCAATAAGTCGCAGGTTCAAACCCCACCACCGCCGCGAAAAAATTTTTTATTCTCTATTGTCTTCTGGCACTTTTCTACTCACTTCCCATATCTTGTTGTTACCAACATAAGTGCCTGCTCCACTCACTTTCTGAATTAAAAATTCACCCCATACACCGGACCCTTACCAATTCTCAATCGTTCTATGGTAAAATGTTTGTGATGAGAATATTGGGTTATAGGCTTAACTGCTGGTCAAAATTACTTCGCGATTGGGGTGAACGAATCGGCGATCTCAGAAGGGGTGAGAGAGGGATCTAGAAATGACTTTGGTTGAAAACGAATATTTTTTGTGTTCGTGATACTCACACGGTAGGGGCCCGCTCTCACCTGCCAGGGGGAGTTTGTCCTTTACCAATAAGGTCGCAGTTCAAACCCCACCACCCGCCGCGAAAAAAAATTTTTATTCTTATTGTCTTCTGCACTTTTCTACTCACTTCATATTTTGTTGTTACCAACAAAAAGTGCCTGCTCCACTCACTTTTCTGAATTAAAAATTCACCCCATACACCGGAGCATACTCAATGTCTCAATCGTTTTTATGTTATATGTTTGTAAATGAAATATTGGCTATTAGGCTAACTGCTGTCCAAAATTACTTCGCATGGTGGGGTGAACGAACGCGATCTCAAGAAGTGGGTGAGAGAGGACTAGAAATGACTTTGGGTTTGAAACGAATATTTTTGTGTTCGTGGATAGCTCACACGGTAGAGCCAAACGCTCTCACCTGCCAGGCGGATTGTCGTCCCAAATAAGGTCGCAGGTTCAAACCCCACCACCGCCGCGAAAAAAATTTTTATTCTCTATTGTCTTTCTGAAAACTTTTCTACTCACTTCATATCTTGTAATTTAAGTATAACTTTGAAATTATCAAATTTTAAAATTTTGTTTAAATTCGGACCTGGTAATACAACTTATAACTTGAAAAAACAGGCTGGTATTTGCCAACCCTGCCCATTATTACCAGCCGTCCCTGTATATTATAGACATTTAAAAATGAATGTTGCTACTTTATTATATTCTATACGCTCTCCCCACTTTCACCCAGTGTAGGTCTACCACGATAAGTGCAACTTCATCCTGCTGCATTATAATGACTTGGCTGGAGAGAACGAATTTTTAAAAACTTCATGTTATACAATTTATTAAGTATTTTATAGATCTATGGCATAACTTTGTCATTGCATGAAGTTAATACATTAGAATCCGTAAAGCGAAATAGAAATTGGAAAAAGTACCCAATTTTATTAATCTTAATCACTCACTTAAATTAGAGAATATTTTTTAATCTTTTAAGCATATGGATCACCTGTCCCCTGTCACTCAAAATGTCATTTAAAACATTACCCACTGGGGCACGGCATTCTTATTTCGGGTTATAATGATTGCGTGCTATTAATGCAATTGTAAGTAAAAACTAAACACGATTCATGATGATTCACAAAAATAATATTTCCATTGTTATTCGCGCATATCTGCTTACGGGCACTGACTTACCAAAAAATAAAATAAGATCCCCGTCACTCACATTTTAATCAACTAGGAACTGTTCACACCAAAGGCTTTGCATGCATTTAATACCCTCCAGCTTATCCCAACATTTTAAAAATTCACTTCCACGAAAGATCATTATGCTCTGATAACCAATCCATCGTGCACAGAGGGTGGTATATAGAAACACTTTCATGTCTATATTACATGTGTCATACACAATCAAACTATTGTCAATATTCCAAATGCAGATAGTCAAATCATGATGACACGAATATGATTCATACTATAATAGTATAATGGTAAAATCGACAAACGTGCCGTTATCAACAAATGTGGGGACTAACTGAATCGTGTAGTGTGTAATATACCACCGACTTTGATTGAATTTAATACACACTTAGCTTGATGGTAAAAGACATAGACTACACGACAGGGAGAGGTAAAGGTAAAACACTTCGTCACATGACTGGTCACAGTTGGGATAACATGGGTAGGTTCAAGGCCAAGTCATTTCACATTTCACACGCCTTCGCTTCTTCATTGATTCATTGCCCCCTTTGAGAAATTCGAAATCTTTTTAAAATTGAAAATTTTCTTTTTTTTATCTGGGCAACATTAATGTAATTAGGTACAATGAAAGAAAGAACATTGCGTTTTTGCAGTGCTTGTATTAAAAATGACACAAAAGGACATACAATGACACAGAAATTGATTTGTTTCCGATTCCAACAAGAAAAGCAAAATCTATATGGAGATTACTTATCGCAGAAATAAATTTTTAAAGAATGTTATAAAGATAAGAGAACTCGCATAACTTATGGATCAAATTTGATCCCCATTTATGTTACTTGTGAGCTATTGTTGAGCTAAAATTTTGAAAGGATATCGATCTTTTGCAATATACTTTCCGTCAGTTTTAAATTAGACCCACTACTTAATGACTGTTGAGTGGCAAAGGGCCTTTTCAAAATCCCGATTTTTTAAAAAATTGTCTAGGGGCCGACATTTGAGGGACTTGTTCGTGATCCAACAACAGCAACAACAAATGAAAAAAAACAAAAACCAATTGACAAATTAAATGAAAGGTGAATTGAGATTGTGACAAAAGAGACAAGACAGAAAACGTCATGTTTGATGTTTACTTATATGTAGGTCTAAAAAACCCAGATTTTTATGGGCCCATTGTTGCTATTGAAATACTCTCAAACCAACGCAAATTAATGTCCTTAACATAACAACAATGTTAAAGCAAGCCAACAATTGCGCCTGGCTTTCAGATCGCAAATACGTGCACGTCGGCCATGAACCATCCCATCCCCCTTTCCACACAATAATGTAAAATTAAATCCAATTTGGTTGTATGCGAGTGCGTGCGTGCCCCCAGCGTGTGTATACCCCTTGGGAAGGTATATTGTACATATTTATCGGCGGAATAATATGTTAAATTCGTAAAAAAATCCTGCCGTAAAAAGTAAAAAGTGTTACAGTTGTCTGAATACTGCACTATCCAAAACCCAAACGATCCATTCATTTCCAGCTGCGTCTACCACGGCCGATGAATAAAACGAAATCAATGGTCATTCGGCATAATCCACGTTATCCCTTGTTTTTGAGCAAACAGGTACTTTTGCATGTCTGATAACCCAAATTGTTTTGGTATCATTGTTGTATGGAAATACACTCAAACCAAACCCAAAGTATCGTCTATTACAATAATGTTTAATCAGCCCACAATTGTGTTCGGTTATCATCATTTTCTCCCAATTATCTGTACGTCGCTTTGAGCACATAGTAAATGTTTGATTGGCTGGTTGGAAGAATGAGAAAAGCCTTTAACATGCACGTCATTTGATAACAAAAGGGGGAATACCCGTGAAATGAAATCAAAAGACCCGGCACTCAAAAAGACTTAGGAAAATTCTGTTTCATAATAAAAGAGGAAAGAGCATTCAGGTGAAGACCTTTTTCATGGAGTACACTGTATTGATATTATTATTATCTGTGATCGTGGCGATTGGTTGGTGGTAATCATTTTTTGACTTTAGCGGTGGCGGGGAATGATTTTGAGGGGGTGATATTGGTGCGAGGTGGGTAGTAGTAGTATTTAGAAGTAGTAGTAGTAGTAAGTAGTAGTAGTAGTAGTAGTAGTATAGTAGTATAGTAGTAGTTATAATAGGAGTAGTAGTGGTAGTATAAAAAATGATAGTAGTGTATATATAATATATATATATATATATTATATATATATGTAAAGGGTTTTAACGGAGCTTGCAACACATTAAGGTAATATTAGCGCCAGCTAAAAGGAAGAAAAGGTTCTAGAATTACAATTAAAGCACCCAAGAAAAGGTATGAAAACAAGGTTTTTTTAATATAAGGGAACAGATGTCGATTCCAAGAGCACACCATCAAAGTACTCAGTTTGAGATCACCTAAAACTCTCATCCAGACACAAGCACATGTCCCAATGAAAAGAGGTACACTCAAAAAGTTTACAAATCATATAATATGTAAACAAAACATACAGTGCATAACAATATTAACACATAGATGATTTAAAAGACAAAAAATATAATCTCCCAAAACTCTAACTACTCGTATATACTTGACTGTTTCCCTCCTAACTAGAGTAAACCGGTCAGGACCTGGACCAAACCAATAAATCTCATTCCAAGACAAAGACATAAAACATGTTGGAAAACAGATTAATAAGAGATAGAAGTCACAGTAAGTGCCTCCCTGCCCACTACGAGAGGTAAAGAACCCCACCAGAAGTGGAGTAAATAGCAGCAGCAGTATGGTAGTAGTAGTAGTAGAAATAAAGTAGTCCCTAAGAGTTTTAGTGGGGTGGTAGTAGTATTGTAGTAATTGAAGAAGTAGAATAGTAGTAAAATATACCGTAGTAGCAGCAGCAGCAGCTTTTAGTAGTAGTAGTAGTAGTAGTAGTAGTAGTAGTAGTAATAGTTGTAGTATAGTAGTAGTAGTATAGTAGTAGTAGTAGTAGTAGTATAGTATAGTAGTAGTAGTAGTAGGAGTAACCGTAATAGTAGTAGTAGTTTGTTTTGTTTGTTTTTTAAGGGTTTTTACGGCGCTTGCAACACATTTTTGGGTTTTATCAGCGCCAGTAAAAAGGAAGAAAAATGGAATTTGTAAAAAGTTCTAGAATTACAATTAAAGCACCCAAGAAAAAATAAGACAAAGGGGAACTGAGAACAAATAGGGGTCAATGTAGATTCCAAAAGCATACCACCAATGTACTTAATTTGAAATCACCTACAAGTCTCATCCAGACACAAGCACAAAATCCAACAAAGAGGAATACACTCAAAGCTTACATCATACTTAAAAATAAATATAATAATACATAACAGAGAGATGATTTAAAGGAAGAAAATATCATCTCTCAAAACAATAACTGTGCATTTGACTGTTTTCCCCCCCCCACCAGGGGCTCGGGCCAGGCCAGGACAAACCAAGTAATCTCATTCCAAGACAAAGACAGAAAGCATTTGGAAAACAGATATAAGGGGAAGAAGACACAATATGTACCCCCCTGCCCCGCTATGGAAGGTCAGGATCCCCACCCAGTAGAGTAGTAGTAGTAGTATAGTAGTAGTATAACCGTAATAGGTAGTAGTAACCGTAATAGAGTAGTAGTAGTAGTAGTAGTAATAGTATAGTAGTAGTAATAGAAGCAGCAGAAGCAAAATTCGGCGATAGCACCAAATTACCGACAGATTATAATTTGGAAGTTTGAATACTTGCATTGCAACCTTTTCTTGAAGAAAGAGAGCACAAAGTCATTTAGATAACCGCGATTTCTTTAAGATAAACTTCTCACTTAGACATGATACACAAAAAATTTAAAAAAAAAAATTCAACAGGTATCAGAAGTGTTCCTATAGCAGCACTGATAAATTTAGACTAAATGGTCTCATTCCAGAACAATGAAAAATGGAAAGGGGAAATATATACTAGGGAGGGACAGTAATAAGGATAAAGCGGGCTTTTCCACGTTTTTTTTAAATATTTTTTAATTTGCATTTTCTCATTTGCTCAAGCCAAGCTTCGTTATCTATACAACGTCTTTACATAAAAGGCTGAATTTTCTTTTAATGGTAATCAAGCAACTGTTAGAAAACATGTTTATAAAACAGGATAGCCCACTTATCCTTAAAACCGACCATATAATATAAGTTATAAGAGAATTAAAGAATAGAATCCATCAGCTCGAGACGGCCATTGTTCTCCCGTCATTAGGGAATGCCACCCAATACGAAAAAAAAAAAGGAAAAAAAATAATAGAAAAAAGAGTGCAACAAAAATGATAACAATAATTTAAAAAAAGGTTAAATTCTTGGTCAAAACGCTATGGAATGCCTTTTATTTTCAAAAACCTCAATGAATCACCAAAGCATAATTGAGGCTAAACTAAGTATAACCTGTGGTTTTGAGCATTGGAATATTTATTGATAAAACCTAATATAAAGTGAACACAGATAATCTTCAATGACAAAGACAGATCATTAATTAGCTAGTCATAGTTGGATTAAAATAATGCCCATGGTTAAAGACGTAAAAACCAGGGGTAGCTAAAAAAGTTGATGCTTATCGATTATTTCAGATTGAGTTGAATGCAAACCCGAATACACAATGCATCAAAATTGCGCCACCATTTTTTGTTTACCTACTATTTCTAAATTTTTCATTTAATTTCCCTATTCCAACATGTCAGTCGAAGAAATCATTTTAAAAAAATTATGCATCAAACAGCAGCTGTAAAATTTATTTCCCTTTTGTGTCGAGAGAAATGCACCCATAAACATTCATGAATGGCGAAGCTTGTTTATGCTGACTCTTGCGTTGGCTCGCAAGATTGTCCACAAACTGCATCGACTGAAGCAAATCAACAAAAATAATTACAGCTTATCCGAGCCAATCACTTATAAAGCAATCAGATACTTTGCAGGAATTGCTAGAGAAATTCTGGGGGATTCTTTTTTTTTTAAAGCAAGGCATTTACTGGATGCATATTTTCATATTTTTAACAGAATACCACATCAGTGCCATAGAGTTTTTAAACACAAGCAGAGCAAGAAGCACTCTCATTTACAAAAAAAAAAAGATTCTCCTTTGACATACTCATGTACAATATAACACTTATGTCACAACTCTTATTCTGGTCTATATCTCCCTGCGTTTTTAAAGCAAAATGAAGAATGGTTTTTTCCTATGCTCACAAGCAACTTGTGTATCAAACTAAATAAAATGACTTCAGCAATACCGTTGTCATATTTTATATAAAACACATGCAAATTTAAAAAATTTTTTGACTGCTATTCATTTATAATACTGAATGGGATAAATTTCAAATTTACAAGTCAATATGATACATTCACATGACATTACAACCAGTTAAATATTAACAACAAGAATATTAAAAATGATAATATTGAGGGAAAAAATATGATCAATAATTTCACCAATAAAAGATTTCATAACCAATAGAAAATTAGTTGTGAAAGGGATTTTTTGGATGTATTCTGTTCACGTGCTTATTTCTTGACTTTTTGTACTCAACTTTCCCAGATTAAAGCTGATAATGATAAGTTAAGTTGACGAAAATTCATTAAATTTTACCTGTCTTGCAAAAACACTAAAAAATAAATAAATGAAATTTAAATGAGCAAGTTATCAATTTTTAAACCCAAAGGGTTTTTACAGCGTTTGTGACAGTTTAAGATGATTTTTTGCATCAGAGAGAGAGGAAAGATAATCTTTAATTTTATCTTTTTAAAGGTAATTGTGACATTATAAAGTCATTACAGCGCCAAAAGGAGAGAGAGAGGAGAGAGAGAGTAGAGAGAGAAGGGAGAGAAAAGAAGAGAAGAGAGGAGAGAGAAAAGAAGGAGAGAGAGAGATGTTTAGATATCCAAAGAAGTGACAATTTTGTTTTAAAAAATGGTACAAAACAAAAAAGCGGTTTGTGCCTACAATACCACGGGCCACAGGTGTCTCAAGAAAAAAAAGATAAAGGGAATGGTAATAGGTACACCCACGGGAAAATTATCATTTGGCCAGTTAAATGCGACTCAGCCTCATACAGCCTACAGTTAAAATACATCGAGTGAAGATGTGCTTAAAAAGGACCTAGGAAAAATAAACGGACTAGTTCAAATACAATCAGAAGGGGGTACTAAGATCATGTGTTTAATCTGAGATCTGAACCAAAGGTCCTGACATGGAGCGATATACACTAATGCTATTGATAAATTCAATATATGAAAAATTTACAAGGAAAATAAATGTTCCCCCTCGGCTAATAACCCCAGCTAGGGTTAGAGCAAAACCAAGTGATCTCATTCTAAAACAAGGACAGAAAGCAAAATGTAAGGGAAAAACATATAATAAAGTGGATGGGAAAATGCTGCAAAATAGCCTCCTCCAAAATGAAAACTGCAATTACAAAACAAGTTGCTAAAGGTCTTTTTTTTTTTGTTTGCTTTTAAAGCTTTTATAGCACCAGGAAAAAGGAAGATGATAGGGGAAAAGTTGGAGAGCTGAAATTAGAAATACAAAAAGAAAAATTACGACAAAAGGACTGGTTCAAATAGGGTACAGAAGATTCCACAAGCAATCCAACACTGTGCCTACTTTGACCATGCCCAAAAGTCCTATCCATGCACAAGCAAAGAATCCCACTTTGAATGATACATTCAAATGCTTACAAATTTCAATGTATTTTTAAACTAAAAGCTATAATTGTGCACAACGAAAGATGATTTTTCAAAAAAAATATCTCTCTCAGAAAAAAAAAGAACAAATAATTTTTACTGCCTCCCTCTCAGCTATGGATCCCTGCCAAAACCAGGAAAATAAAACTCACCAACAGAATAAGTGGCCTCTCTTCCACCATGGGAAGGTTATAGGACTCCACCGAGTTTATTGTAAATGATAAAAAAACAAACATAATGGCTCCTAGAAAAAAATTTGTATAAATGGTTTAACAAATCCCACTTCGTTGCAAATCCAAAGGTAAAAAATAAAGAATTTCAAAGTATTTTTCTTTTAATCAATGATAAGTGCAAAAAAACAAGTTACTCCCGAAGGATGCATCAATTTTTTTTAAAAGACTTCCCAAATAACAAAGAAACAAAGATACAGATATGAAATACATTGAGAAAGAATGTTCGACAAATCAATTTCTACTTGTATGCATGGTATGCACTTAATCCTCAATATATATTTAAAATCATATGCTGCCTTAAAACAAATCAAATGATAAAAAAACAACCAGATAAAAACAGTTGTTATAGGGAAAAAATTGAATAATGTGAGGTGAACTAAAAAAAAAAAAAAAAAAAAAAACAAACAAACCCTGTTAATATCTAGCTGAGCATGGAACTTAAATAAGGTCATATAAGTGCCAGTAAAAAGGAAAAAAGTGGGATAGTTTTTAAAAGTTCTAGAATTACAATTAACGTTTTCCCAAGAAAAGAAAAGACAAAGGGGAATTGGTTTAAATAGAAAAAAATGTAGATTCCAAGAGCACACTATCAAAGTAGTTAGTTTGAGATCACCTAAAAGTCTCATCAAAACACAAAACAAAAGGGCCCCAAAAGAGGAATACACTCAAATGTTCACAAATCATATAAAATAAAAATGTAAACACAACATAATACAGTGCATAACAAGAGATGATTTACATAGGAAAAATATATCATCTCCCAAAACTAACAATCATTTGACTGTTTCCCTCTCACCAGGACCAGGACAAACCAAGTAATCTCATTTCCCAAAACAAAGACAGAAAGCAAGTTGGAAAACAAGTATAGGGGGATAGAAGACACAGCAAGTACCTTTTCCCCGCCCCTATGGGAGGTCAGATCCCCACCCAGAGAAAAAAAATAAAAATAACAAGACATAATTATCGAGACCCATATCAATAATCTCACATGATGTCATTTATTGTTTACGTCTTTTCATCAGCTCAAGAACAGAAAAAGAAAACCCACAACATACAAGATTTGCACAGTCCAATAACAGCACTGCCTAACATCAGTTGTGGCACACGTACTACTACCCCATACAGAATTATTCACATTTCATGTGCCCTTAAAATTTCCTGTGTATTTGTTCTAGTGCTATGGTTAGTAAATTTAAATTTCAAAGTTTTTTTAAATGTAATATACAATAAACAATTCAATCATATGGTTTTAAAAAAGGGAAATTCTACTCATGGTGCAATAAACACCCCCAAGAAAAAAATTATTTGATAGTAATTAATAGGCATCTCTCTAAAACCAATATAAATTTTGGACGGCTTATATATATATGATTACCTAATCAAAATTAAACAACAATACACCATCATCTTAAAAGAAAAAAAAAAAAGGAAAAAATGCAAATAAGTACAGAATTGAAAAAAAAATCCCTTTTTAAAATCTGATGGGGAAAATTTCAAATTAACCCTTTTTCTTTTTATTTAATAAATTGACCAAAAAT
>NW_027623242.1:0-10442 GCF_034508935.2 Berghia stephanieae
TTTTTTTATTCAGGGCGGCGTGTTGGGGGACTACTAGCAACTTGTTGTCAGGGGTTTTGTAGTACGACACACATCTCATCAGCATCCATAATGTTCTTTTTCCTTGACCTCCCAAAACTGACTTGCTTTGGCAAGTGGTGTGGATGGGAAATGACAACGGCATGGCTTTCAACTCCTCTGTGGGATGGGAAGAAGAACATACTTTCATTTTGGCAAAGTCATACTAAGATGCTTTAAAAAAACATTAAAAATTGGGCTTTTATATAGCGCAATATCCACTAAACGGCTCCAAAGCGCTTTTCAGGAGACCCTGGCGAACAGAAACATTTAACATTTTAGGATGGGAAACATGACGCCTGACTGTTAGGCGATTTAAAATTTTTTTTTGGACAAAAAAAACGCTGTTAACGACCGGGTACTCATTTTACCCCTGAGAGAAGTAGGTGAGAGGATGTAAGTAAAGAGCCTTCTCCAAGGACTCAACAATGCACCGGGGTGGGGCTCGGACCCAGGACCTTTCCGATCCGAAAGCGATTTCCCATACCACTAGACCACAATAGCTGCACAAAGCTGCTAGAAGCTGTGGACTATACAAGTAATAAACAAAAACAGCTTCAAAAATCAAAAGAACAAAGTATTAAACACAAAACATTTCGGGCTCAATGCCCGTCTTCCAGCCAAACAACAACAAAAACACATAAAAAAATAAATACATCTTTTAAAAAACCAAGATAGGTGTTGTGGATGCAACACGATTAAGTGTTTGCCCATTTGTTTTTTGTTTTGTTTTTAAGCGTTTTAAACCCGGCGTTTTGCAAAACATTAAAGGCATATCAGCGCCAGTAAAAAGGAAGAAAAAGGAATGGTCAAGATTTCTAGAATTACAATTAAAGCATCCAAGAATAAGGCAGAAAAGGGGGGAAAATTGGTTTAAATAGGGACAGATGTAGATTCCAAGAGCACACTATCAGTGTATTTTAGTTTTAGATCACAAATGTCCCCATCCAGACATAAGCACAAGTCCCCGCCAAGGGAATACATTCAATTGTTTACAAATCATACAAATATGTAAAAGGAAAAATACTACAGCACATAAGAGAGAGAAAGATTTACAAGGAAAAAAATATCACTCCCCAAAAAGAACTATACATTTGACTGTTTTCCCTTTTAAGCAAGGGCATCCGCCAAGGCCAGGACAAAACCAAGTAATCTCATTCCAAGACAAAGACGAAAGCATTTTTGGAAAACAGATATCGGGAATAGAGGACACAGTATGTACCTCCCTGCCCACTATGGGGGTCAGGAACCCCAACTTAGATACCCGGGGGAGAGAAAACACAGTATGTACCTCCCTGCCCACTTATGGAGGTCAGGAACCCCACCCAGGAACAGGGGATAGAAGACACCGCATGTACCTCCCTCCCCACTATGGAGGGCAGGAACCCCACCCAGGCGTATGCAATGGACATTGACAGTGAACAAAAAAAAAAATATTTAGTATTCATGGATCAGAAAAACCCATGAAAAAAGTAGGGGAAAGTACAATAGTTAAACAAAAGCTGAAACCAGTCATACCAGCAACAATCTATGGAAAATGAAACAATTCACACAACTGAAACCAGTCTACCAGCAAGAATCTATGGAAAATGAAACAGTTCACAAAAGCTGAAACCATCCATACCAGCAACTATATATGGAAAATAAAAACAGTTCACACAAGCTGAAAACCAGTCATACCAGCAAGAATCTATGGAAAATGAAACAGTTCACAAAAGCTGAAACATCATACGAGCAACAATCATGGAAAATGAAACAGTTCACAAAAGCTGAAACCACATATAGCAACAATCTATGGAAAATGAAACAGTTCGCAAAAGCTGAAACCAGTCATACTAGCAACAATCTATGGAAAATGAAGCATTTCACAAAAGCTGAAACCAGTCATACCAGCAACAATCTATGGAAAATGAAACAGTCAAAACCAGCAACAATCTATGGAAAATGAAACAGTTCACAAAAGCGGGAAACCAGTCATTACCACAACAATCTATGGAAAATGAAACAGTTCACAAAAGCTGAAACCAGTCATACCAGCAACAATCTATGGAAATGAAACAGTTCACAAAAGGCTGAAACCAGTCGTACCAGCAACAATCTAGGGAAAATGAAACCTCACAAAAGCTGAAAACCAGTCATACCACAACAATCTATGGAAAATGAAACAGCTCACAAAAGCTGAAACCAGTCATACCAACAACAATCTATGGAAAATGAAACAGTTCACAAAACCTAAAAACCAGTCGTCAGCAACAATCTATGGAAAAATGAAACAGCTCACAAAAGCTGGAAAACAGTCATACCAGCAACAATCTATGGAAAATGAAACATTCACAAAACCTGAAACCAGTCGTACCAGCAACAATCTATGGAAAATGAAACATTCACAAAACCTGAAACCAGTCGTCCCAGCAACAATCTATGTTGTTTTGACGGGTGATATTCCTTACCTTTCCTTCTGTTTCAATTGTAAAAAATTGTAATTTAGGGGAAGTTATATTATTGATGAAAGCTTTTAAATAATCTGCTTGTATATTTTTTTCATTCCAATGACCACATAACAAAACCCCCAATTATTACTGTCATGGTCTCAAGTGATAAAGAGCTACTCGACATGCATAAGATCTATGTAGAATGAGGCCCCAGAATTTACTGTTACATAAATGAAAAACAATTAACGATTTGTTACAATGAAATAAAAATAATGATGAAATTTAATTAAAAGAGATAAACAGTGATCGGGGGCAGTTACAAATAGAGATATAATAATTACTAACTTAAGATAATATGTCAGGTTCTAATTTTTACGTTTCCAGGCAGTTGAGGGGCTTGGATGATCTATTCCTCTGAAACAGATTGGACTCGTAAAATTCCGCTTCCAGGCAATTGGGAAGAGGTTATAGTGTATACAGCGGCTTGGGTTTGATCCTTGAAGAATTTTTACAATCAAAGTTAAAAGCTCCGGCGCTTAATGGTGTAGAATATAATATCTACAAAGTTTCCCCCAAAGATAAAAATCTTCCAGTATATATTAGGAATAAGCGACTGGCCTCCGGCATAGATTGTAGAGAGAAAGTGAGTGTAGAGTGTTAAAACCTATCACTTTTATAATAAGTGGCTACGTGACAGAATGTAGAACGAAAAGTAATTCACTAATTTTGAAATTAATTCGAGGGAAGGCTATAAAAGGAAAGACGATCTAATATTAGAAGGTAAAGTTTATCTAAGCCTACCGAAATATAACTGGAGTGAGATGAATTCACTTCTTAATAAAATAAAATTTAATAAGATAATTGTGAACAATCTTTACTGTGACACCCCCCACCCACGTTTAAAATATACTCTTTAACCATTATGGGAAAGATAGATTTTACAAACGGAAGTAAATTTACTATCATGATACTCTAGCATTAATCCATTGTTATGATTTGTGCTACAATTAAATTATTTATTAACTAGACATGGAAATGTTTATATTAACGTAGGTATATGAATGGGCGACAATAACAATGAAAGATTGTGATTACAAATCATTGTGATGAACAACATGATGGCAATGTGATTACAAATCATTGTGATAAACAATAGTGATGGCAATGAAGCATGATTTAAAGTCGATGATATGAAGGTAATTTACTGAATGAAATGAATGAAAATGTAAATGGAATATTGACATTTCAATTATTAATCATAAATGAGTGAAAATTCATAAACAATAATAGATAAAAGAAGATTTCCCAAATCATGAATGGGTATGGTATATATATCCAAACAATACTCAATGTTACATTAAGTTGGGTCATCATGTTTACAAATAAAAATTATCGAAATTGTGCGTTCTGATTTGGCATAGTTTGCGAGGTAACTAACAGTATGCATGGAGGTTAAGTTATACCCTTCTCATGTGTTTATACTAATCGAGAAAGTAGGTCGGCGTGAATATTTTCACAGCCTGGTATGTGAGAGATACTGAAAGTGTAATTTTGCAAAAATAGACTCCACCTTAGTACTCTACTATTATTCATTTTGTTATTTCTTATGTACGTGAGTGGTTTATGGTCCGTTTCGACCACAAACTCTTTAGCAGTAGATATCTGCTGAATGTCTTTAAAGCAAAGACGATGGCAGTCCTTCACGCTCTATTACAGAGTATCGTGATTCTCTGTCCAATAATTTTCTGCTTGCATATAAGCAAGGCATTAGAGTTCCCTCATGTCCCTGTAATAGTACACCTGCGATGCCCTTATCAGACGCGTCAGTTCTTACAACAAATTCTTTTGATATGTCGGGTAATTTAAGAATTGGTTCTGAACAGAGTAATGCCTTTAATTGGTTAAAGCTATTCTGACACACTTCTGTCCAAACAATTTTGTTCGGTGACCCATTCTTTGTCAGATTTGTTAGCGGTGTCGCGATGTGCGCGAAGTTGTAAATGTATTTCCTGTAAAAATTTAGGAGCCCAAGTACTTTGCGTACTTCTTTTTTTGTCTTAGGTGGTTGCAATTGTGCGATTTTTGTTTGTTTTTCTGTCTCGGGTGTCTGTGTCCCATGACCAACGGTATGATTAATCCTGCATTTGAAGCTTCGATATTAGTAAACATAGGTTGCGACACTGTGTCTCTATCAAAATACTTTTTTAGCATATTTGCATGGAATGTCTTTGTTGTGTTGTTAATTTTAATCTCGTAATTAACATTAGATTTTACTGCTGTTATTTTGAATGGTCCTTTCCATGTAGCTAAAAGTTTACTCGAGTCATCGGGTAAGAGTATTAGTACTTTGTCACCAATCTCAAATTTTTCTTGACTTTGCTTTTGTCGATCGAGTATTCCTTGTATTTCTCTGCTTTTTTAGTGACGGATTCCTGTGCTAGCTTACATGTATCCTCTATTCTGTCTTTCAGGTTTCTTACATATTCGTAAGCAAACATAATTTCGTTATTGTCCTCCTCATTCCCTTTACAAATGTCGGCTACTATATTGATCGGGCCGCGAGGTGATCGTCCATACATCAACTCAAATGGGGAGTAGCCTGTAGATTCTTGGGGTATTTCTCTATATGCAAATAGGATTGCTGGTAAGTATCTGTCCCAATCATCTGGTTTTTCTGCTGACACTTTTCTTAACATATTCTTTAGAGTGCCATTAAATCTTTCACAAAGACCATTTGCTTGGGGTGGTAGGGAGTTGTGAATGAGTGTTGGATTCCCATGAGTTTCATGGTTTCATGCATCATATGTGATGTAAATTGGGGTCCATTGTCCGACAGTATCTCATTTGGTATGCCTATTCTAGTAAAAATTGTCATCAATGCTTCAGCTATGTGATCCGATGTAGTTGATTTCAATGCTATCGCTTCTGGCCACCTGGTTGCGTAATCGACTAGTGTTAGTATGTGTGTATGGTTTCTATCTGATTTTGTTAAAGGGCCTATAATGTCAATTGCAACTTTTTGAAAAACTTTTTCAATAACTGGGGTTGTCTCTAATGGCAATCTCGGTATTCTGCCTTTTGCGACTCTTCTTTGGCATGTGTCACACGATTTCACATATTCTCGGACGTCTTTAGTAATTCCAGGCCATGTGAAATTCTCGGATATTCTCTTCAATGTGGAAGAGCTCCCAAGATGTCCAGAAGTTATTGAATCGTGCGCTATTCCAAGGATTTTGTTTCTGTAAATACTCGGCGTGACCAGTTGTTTAGCTATTTTGTTTCTTTTCCTATGTAACCTGAACAGAATATCTTTTTCAATGATGTATTCAACTTTTGATTTCGTCCCTTTGTTTGCGATATTGAAATATGAAGTTAAAGTCGGGTCCTTTTTCTGTTCTTCAATGAACGTGTTCCTGTCAAATTGTTGTGGTTCTAAGAGAATAGTCATTGGCTTCTCTGTTGTCTTAGTCATCTTTCTTGTTTCTGCTAGACAAGCTGTTTCTTGGGTTAATGACCATTCTTTTACATCTGTTGGGTTGTCTTTAAGACCTTTTATATTGCCAACAATAACATCAGCGACGGGGTTGGGAAGTATACAGCATTCCACTATTCCTGTATAGTATGGGGTTTCTATGTACACGTTAGCTGTTTCAAAGGTTTCGACTGTGCCACTGAATGTGATGCATTGTACCGTTTTTCCAGTTTTGTCTTCGTCATTGATCAAAGATGCTTTTATTCCTACTGTACTGCATCCTGTGTCTCTCAATATTTTGCAATCAGTTCCATTAGCTTTGCCTTCACAAAAAAATAGCGATCCTGATTTGTGAGTTTGTGTTAAAAGTGACATACCTTTCACGCAATACACATTTATATTTTCTCCTGACATTATCGTGTCTGATTATTTACACTGGTTTGGAGTGATGCATTTGCAGTTTCTTTCGGATATCCCACGATTTTGTAACATTTGTCTGCTGTGTGGCCTTTCATTCCACAATATTGACATTTAATTATAGGTTTGTTGGTTTTCTTATACTCAGTATTATTGTCAGTGCTATTTCTTGTTTTGTTTTGATAGGTCGGCTATGGTCTCTATTGAACTGTTTGTTCCATGGTTTGTTACTATGATCATCTTGTTTCACTTGCGTGTTCCGAGTGATTGATCGGCTCGTTCTATTTGAGTACTGAACTTTAGGTGTACCTGGACTCTGAGCAGCGGCAGCGTAGTATGGTTCCTTCAATGTTCTGCTAAGGGTGTCAATGGATGTGCGCTGTTAAAGTTTTCTGCGTAGATTTTTAATTTGTCCAAGTTTTCTGGCTTTCTCTCTTTAAAGAATGCGACTAAATCTGGGTTGCAAGCTTGATAGATTCGATTCTTCAGCGTGAGATAGTAAAGGCCTGCAAAGTCGTCTTGTTTTACGTTTGCCAACTCAAGCCACCGATTTAGAAATTGAGTAATTCGGTTCACGAATGTATTAAAGTCTTCTCCACTTTCCGGTTTTGCAGTGTGAAACCTTTCCTGGTAACCATCTTCCGTTAATCTAAATCTTTTTAGTAGAGCGTCTTTAATTTTACCATAGTCATCTGCATCTTCAGTTGTTAAGGTATAGAAAACTTTTAGCGGTTCTCCAGATAAGCAGTTAATCAAGGCTGTGGCCCATTTGCTTTCTGGCCAACGATAACCTTTAGCCTGAACTTCGAATCGGTGTAAGAAGGATTCTAGACAGTCTGAGCGTTCATCGTATGTTGGCATGCGTGGAAGTTTCACGAAAAATTCATCACTATTATTATGTTTTCTTTCATGACCGGTTTTTGTTTTTTCAATTTCCAGCATCATTTGGGTCCTTTTGGTTTCTTCTTCTGCTAAAGCTATTTGTCTTTTTAGTTCCCTTTCTTGGACTCTTTCTTCTCGTTCTTCTCTACGTATTCTTTCTTCGTGTTCTTTTTCTTCTCTACGAATTCTTTCTTCGGTTCTTTTCTTCTCTACGAATTCTTCTTCATTTCTCTCTACGAATTCTTTCTTCGGTTCTCTACGAATTCTTCTTCTTTTCTCTCTACGATTCTTCTTCTTCTTTTCTTCTTACGAATTCTTTCTTCATGTTCTTTTTTCTTCTTTTACTTTCTCTTCGCACCATGAAAATATTCTTTCCTGGGGTATTTCTAAGTCCTTTGCGAGACTTAAGTATCTTTTATATGCTTCCATGTTGCAATAAATTAGTTACGATGTTTTATATATATTATATTGACAGGATACTGTTACTGACTGTTTTATTTATTTACACTTACTGGAATGAACTGTTCTATTTTTAGAAATCTCTCTCTCTTATTTCAACTTATTATGTATGTTGAATTTGATGCCTTTTATCGTTATATCTTATAAAGCAATGTGTCAATACAATGCGGAGTTATTATGACTTGTGTCAATAACAATGTGTCAATCGCGTGTACTCTAAACTATGTTACTACGAAAAATGTATCACCAATGTGTGTGACTCGTCGTTAGTTTGTGTACAATTATTCGCAATGACGCTAATATACTAGAGTGTGATAACAATAATAGGATGCCAAAATAATCCCAAGTTATCTATCACTAAATATAACACGACGGCTAGTAGACTCCTTTTATTATTATTTAGTTTTTAAAGACTCACTTTTCAGAACATAATATATAAGTGGTTTTCGGTAACAGTAATATGCCAAAAATGCATTTAAAACAAATCACTATGCAAAACAAATCACGATGTCTATAGTTACTATGTGATGCCCAACTCATGTAAAAGAGAATAATGAAGGATATATTTACCAACTCAGTTCGTGGCTGGGACCTCTCTCTTGTTCAATGGTTGTTCAACAATTGTAATTAGGCATTGAAGAGTGTTTAGCAGTGATGTCTGAAATACAAAACAATAAAATATCGTAAGATTTACAATAGTTACAAAATGTGTTCACAACACTGAGTGATTGGATGATAGGTGAATGAATCGTTATGGAATGTAAACATATTGAAAACAATTCATGAATGAGGCAAACAACAAAATGAAATGAGTGATATAATAACAAAGTGGACAAGGAATGAATAATGAATGAAAAACTGATTGAATAGATGAATGAAAATGATAATGATGAATTTAAAGAATGGGAAGGGAGGAATAAATTATGAAAGATTGGATAAATGAGTGGGAAAAAACGAAAGAAGGATGAATGAAAGAAGAAAGAATGAATAATGAATAAATATAATGAATAAAAATAGGAAAAAAAAAATAATTTTATTAATAAATAATGAATGAAGGAAGAATCAATAAAATGCTATTCAATTTGAATGAAAGAAATAATGGATAATTAATTTGCATTCCATTTAAATGAAGAAATGAAAAGAAAAAAAATTAATCCTGGAAAAAGGGAGTTCAATTAAAATATGATCAAGTGGGCAATTAAGAGTTTTACAATTTAAACTTTAAGGGTTTGATGAAATAATATAAGTAACTAAATAAATTCAATTCTTTATATGTGTCCCCTCCAAAATGTCATGGTCTAAGTGGTAAAGGCCTTTCTCGACTATGCATAAAAATTATGTAGAATAGGCCCCCGAATTTTCTAGTTACTTAAAAGAAAAACAATTAAAGATTTTTTACAATGAAAAAAAATAAGATGAAATTTAATTAAAAAAAGATAAAAAAAGGGGCGTGGCAGTTAAAATAAATATGAAATTTTACGTAACTTATATAATATGTCAGGTTCTAAGTTTTTGTTTTTCCCGGGGTTGATGGGCTTTTGGGTTATTTTTCCCCCCGAAAAACAGGATTTGGGCTCGTAAAATTCCCTTCCAGGCAATTGAAGTCACTGTGTCTATCTGCCTTCTTACAGTCCTTGTTTCTTGTCCAGTAATCAGGAGAAAATGGGATTCGAACTTAATTCTCCCACTTCACAATAGTGATCAATTTCTAAAACCCCCTTAGTGGCAAAGAGAGAATAGAAAACAAAAAAATTTAATTATTTTACCCTTTCAATTTGTGAAAACCTGAATTAACTATAGCATAATAGCAAAATATTTAAAAAGGGATCTCTACTATCCTCACCACTATGCGAGGTCAGGAAACCCACACAGGATTGAGTTTGCATCACTCGATCGATCTCAAGGTCCTTTTGGAGTACATACCATTACTCGATCTCAAGGTTCTTGTGGAGTACTACCATTACTCGATCTCAAGGTTCTTGTTGGAGTACATACCATTACTCGATCTCAAGGTCCTTTTGGAGTACATACCATTACTCGATTTAAGGTCTTGTTGGAGTACATACCATTACTCCCTCTCAAAGGTTCTTGTTGGAGTACAACCATTACTCCATCTCAAGGTTCTGTTGGAAATACATACCATTACTCCATCTCAAAGGGTTCTTGTGGAAGTACATACCATTACTCCATCTTTAAGGTCTTGTTGGAGTACATACCATTACTCGATCTCAAGGTTCTTTTTGGAGTACATACCCCACCGATCTCAAGGTTCTTGTTGGAGTACACACCATTACTCGATTCAAGGTTCTTGTTGGAGTACATACCATTACTCGATCTCAAGTTCTTGTGGAGTACATACCATTACTCGATCTCAAGGTTCTGTTGGAGTACATACCATTACTCGATCTCAAGGTCCTTTTTGGGGTACATACCCTTACTCGATCTTAAGGTTCTTGTTGGAGTACATACCATTACTCCATCTCAAGGTTCTTGTTGGGGTACATACCATTACTCCATCTCAAGGTTCTCGTTGGAGTAATACCATTACTCCATCTCAAGGGTTTTTGTTGGAGTACATACCATACTCCACTCAAGGTTCTTGTTGGAGTACATACCATTACTCGATCTCAAGGTTTTTGTTGGATACCACCTTCCGATCCAAGGTTTTTGTGGATAAAACCATCATCGATTAATTCTGTTGGAGCACACACCTTTTTTACTTC
>NW_027623243.1:0-10440 GCF_034508935.2 Berghia stephanieae
TTTTTCATTTGGGTGTAGAAAATAGGTTTTAGAAAAATTTTTGAAATTGTGTTAGAAAAAAAGGGCAATGGTTTTTTCCTGCTAACCATAAAGAAGGCATTAGCTAAAATTTTTAAAAATATAAAAACCCCATTTTAAAGGCCAGAACAAAATTTAACAAAAAAGGGAAAAAAATTGGTACTTCCGATGACAATCCCAATAGTGGACTTACAACTAGAGGACAGCAAGCCCAGGTTTGTATTTTTCCAAGATGGGGAACTTAAATCGAGGGTATTTTAGGACTTTTTTTGGCCAAATTTTTTTAAAAAACGAAGTTTTTTTTTAAATACGGCATTCACTGGTTAAACCATAAAACCAAAAAAGTGGTCCCTATCATCCCTCACCGACTCGGTACGGTAGTCTTCGAGTATTGCAGCAACAAACTGGCAGAAGTATAAGCAGTTTTCGCTGTCTTTGATGTGATGGTTGGTGGGTGTGTCAGGGGTTTTTTGGGGACAAGGTTTTGGGCAGAAAATGATTGCCATACACAACAAACACTCGTTGTTATCCACAGAATAACAGAAGACAAGCGAGACAAATTTAAAATGCCCCGAAAAAACAGAGAACAAGAAATGATTATGTCTTAGACCCAAATTTTAAAAAATAACTGTTGTGTTGATGGGATGCTCAATTTTTTTTTTTAGAATTAGGGGGGTTTCGGGAAGGTTTTGAAGAGCAAATTCCCCCCAAAAATAAAAAGGGAAACGAATGAGGAACAAGGAAAACAATAAACATTAACGTTTTGGACCTGGCTTTTTTTCAGCTTTACAAAAAACGCGTTCCGTAATTTGGGGACTCTCGGGTCAACTTGGGGTTTTTTGCGAAAGGCCCCCAGAAACTGAAAAGTGAATTTAAAGTTGGGTACAACCCCTTTTCGAAAACATTTGAAAGGGTTTGCAGATTTTAAGGTTTTTTTTAAAAATATTGGGGTTTGTCACAGTAAGATGTCATTAGCCCCGGATCCGTAATCTCCTTGCTGGGAAGGACTAGTTTTTATTATTCTCTTTAAAGATTCCCATTCCACGGGGCGAATGCACTCTCGTGCTAATACCTCCATCTGCGTATAAAGTCTACATTATAAAATTGGGTTTTAAACTGATTTATATTAGGGAAAAAAACTTATGTAGTTTTTAAGCTAAAAAAATTATTAGATAAAAAAATATATAAAATTAAAAAATTGATATAAAATGTATATCGATATTTTAAAAGGAATAAAAAAAAAAATAACAAAAATGAAATAAATAAAATTTTATGATAAATTAATAATAATCATTTTGACTCAAATTTTTTCTGCCTCTGGTTTACACTAGAATAATACCATGGAAAAACGGAGGCCTAATATAATAGTGACCGGGCCCGTCTAAAAACGATTTTATATAAGGTAAAACGGGATTTTTTAAAATCGATATTGATTTAAAAAAAATCTGTTTTTAAATTGAAAAGAGTGATTTTTTTTTTCCTAAATTTCCAGAAAACTGGAATATGTCCTGCCATCGGGCATAACGGACGTTGAATGCTTGGAAACTTTCAAAAAAGTTTTGAATTCACTAGCTCGCCCCAAAAGGGGTCTGTAAACCTTTTTCCAGGTTTTAATTAGACTGTGCTGTAAGGAACATTTGCAGCGAGGGCCCCCCGTGGATTTTTGGCAAATACAAGCTATTGAAGATTGTGATTACGCCCAAATTTTAGACTTTAAAAATAAAATTTTTTTTCAAAAATTTTCTCCACAACATAATACTATTTTTTAGACGATGGGTCAAATTTTTCCTTTTATGTCATGATTTTTTACTCAAGAGAGTGATAGATTTTTAAAATATATTATAAAATAATATTAATTTTTAAAATATATATAAAATATAATATTTATATAAGGGGAGAGAGAGAAAAGAGAGAGAGAGAGAAAAGAGAAAAGAAAAGTTTAATGATAATATGTGTTTGACCCAAAAGCACGAAAAAGGGGCAATCTATGAACTTGTTTACTTTAAGAGTTACTAAATCAATTTTTTTTTGGGAAGCACTGAGTAAATTTTTGAAAACGCTGTGATAATGGTGAAATATATTTTTTGGGTTGACTCAAAAAAATATTACAATTTGAGGCCAATGACTAAAGGGCCGTTTTTGCCCCCGGGGTATAAAAATAACGATGATATCCTGAAATGCTTTAACAAAAATTTTGGACTGTTTAATGGCCCTCGTTATGAACAGGGGGAAGGGGTCAAAAAATGGGAGGTGATTATCAAAAGAATGTGATTGCCGGGCTTTTATTTTTTTTGGTTTGTTTTGAGTGTTCAAATTTATATTATTTTTTGGGTTTTTGTACCTTATACAGGCAATAGGGGTGTTTTTTTTTTGGGGATAAACATCATATGTATTTTTACGATTTAAGCAATTTTTTTTTTTCCCAAATAAATTTTACAGTTCAAAGATTTTTAAACCCGCTTAGTTTAACATATTTACTGTGTACGATGTACTCTAAAAATAAAAAAACCCTTTTAAACATTGTGGCCAAAAAATCGTCATTCAGATATTGATTGATTTAAAAAAGGGAAATTTGTCTTGTCAAAAATTATCAAACCCCGGGCTTTCCAAAGTGACCATCTTAACCGATTGATATTTGAAGGACGAGTATTCTGGCCACAATTTTTTAATGTGGGTTTTTTTTTTTTAAGAGTACTTGTGGGATTTAAAAATGATCAACCCCTTTTTTTTGGTTTAACTGGGAAAAAATTTAATTTTTAAAACTTTTTTCAAATATTTATTACTAACACCCCCCGCTGGTATCTTTTAACAAAAAATATGTGTTTTTGTCGTCTCAAAACGGTTTTATGTCGCGGTGGGCCAGATGTAAAAAAAAAGAATTTATATTTTATGAGACTTGAGATTAAATTTTATGTTTTATTAAGAAGAAAAAATTGCCCGGGAAGAAAAGAAGAGGAGACCCGAGGATGATTACATTGACAATCTGAAAAGAAGGATTTTGGGGGGGGAGGGGAAAAGGAATCGAGCTATTGAGAAGATCTGAGGACAGATATGGTTTGGGGGGGCATGAAAAACCGATGTCTGCAACAGGGGCCCGGGGACTTGATGAAAGATGATGATGAAGAAAAAATTTAAAAAAATTTTTTTTAAATTTACAAAAAGGGAAAAATTTTCCCAATTTTTTGCATTTTAAAAATTAAATCCCCATTTGGCATCTGGGGTTTTTTCCCCACATAATACCATTTGTGTCGATGGGTCCCCCTTTTGTTTGTAATTATTTCAGGACTTCAAACAACTACCCCATTTGACGGGCCGTATTACGTTAGATACGTCCCTTTCACACCATTGGGCGTGTCAAAAAGAAGGTAATATTAATGGCAAAAGTGTCGATGTATTCCCATCGCATTCCTACCTGCTCGTTTTAAAAATTTGGGCCCTTTTGGCCCCACTTTTTTCTTGGGGTTTATCAAAGCACAAAGGGGTTTCTTTTTTAAAAGAAAAATAAAAATTTTAATGGGGCACAAAAAAAATTTCTTTTTGGGCTTATTTTGGATTAATTTGAACTTTGTCTGCTACTTTAATTTACAATTTAAAAAACTGTTTTTTCTATTATTACCCCATCAAATTTGGGGGTTTTGGGGGTTGTCATGATACTAGCTTACATCGGGGGGTTTTAATTTTAAAAAAGAAGAAAGTCATCTTTTAATCGGGTAAATGTTTAAATTCTTTAAAATTTTTTTTAAAAAACAAAAAAAATTAAAGGGGAAAAAAAAAATTTAGAAACCCCCAAGTTGATTCCCCCCATTTATCGATTTTAAATTTTTAAACATATAATCATGGATATTTGTGACGTCATATTTTACCACCCAATTTTTTGACAGAGAAAAAATGACTTTTTTATGGGGGCAGAACTTGATTTTTTGGGGGGAGAAAGGAAAACTGTTGTATTCAAAACACTCATATCCCTTTGGTTTTTTAAAAAGTATTTTTTTAGAAATGAAAACTATTTGAGATGATGATGATGATGATGAAAAAAAGAGAATGATGGGTGGGGGTTGTATTGATGATGCTGATAATAAAACATTTTTCTTTTTTTTTTTCCCTTTTTCTTTTTTCTTTCTTCCCCCTTCTTCTTCTTCTTTCTTTCTTACCTTTTTTTTTTTTTTTTTTTTTTTTTTTTTTTATTATTTAAATTATTCATTAAATTTTTAAATTTTTATTATTATTTTTTAAATTTTTATTATTATTATTATTTATTTTAAATTTCTTATTTATTATTAAATTTAAATATTAAATTTTTTATTAATAAAATTTATTAATTATTTTTAAATTTTTTAAATTAAATTTTTTTATTATTATTATATTATTTTTTATTATTTTTAAAATTTTTATTATTTTTTATTTTTTTTATTAATTTTTTTTATTTTATTATTATTTTTAATTTAAAATTATTTTTTTTTAAAATTTTTTTATTATTATTATTTTTAAAATTTTTATTTAAAATTCTTATTATTATTATTAATATTATTATTATTATTTTTTAAAATTTTTTTTTTTTTTTATTTTCTTAAATTCATTATTAAATATTAAAAATTTTTTTTTATTTAAATTTTTAAAATTTTTAAAATTTATTATTAATTTTTATTATTATTATTATTATTATTATTAAAAATTTTTTAAAATTTTTTTTATTATTTTATTTTTAAAAATTTATTAAAATTTTTTGTTTTTTATCAAAAATTTTTAAAAAAAATAATAATAATAATAATAAAAAAAAATAATAAAAAATAATAATAATAAAAAAAAAATAAAAAAAAAATAATAAAAATAAAAATTTAAAAAAATAATTTAAAAAAAAAAAAATTTTAAATTTTTAATTTTTATTTTTATTTTTTAAAAATAAAAGTAAGTAGTAGTAGTAAAAATTAGGGGATATAGTAGTATAAAATTTTTAAATTTTTTTATTTTTATTTTTATTTTTAAGAAAAAAATTTTTATTTTTATTTTTAAATTTTTTATTTTTAAATTTTAAAAATTTTAATTTTAAATTTTTTTTAAAAAAAAATAATAATATAAAATAATAAATTAAAAATAATAATAATAATAAAAAAAATAATAATAATAATAATAATAATAAAATAATAAAAAATAATAAAAAATAAAAATAAAAATAATAAAATAATAATACTAAAAAAAATAATAATTTTTAAAAAATTTTAAAAAAATAAATAATAATAATAAAAAATTTTTAAATTTTTAAATTTTTTATTTTTATTAAAATTATTAATGATTTAAATTTTTTAAATTTTTAAATTTTTTTAAAAAATTTTTAAATTTTTTTTAAAAATTTTAATAATTTTTAAATTTTTAAATTTTTTTTTAAAAATAATAATAAAAAAAACAAAAAAATAATAAAATAAATAAATTTTAAAAAAAAAAAATAATAAAATTTAAAAATTTAAAAAATAAATAAAATAATAATAAATAATAATGAAAAAAAATTTTTAAAAAATTTTTTAAATAAAAATAAAAAATAATAATATTAATAATAATAATTTTAATAATAATAATAATGTAAAATGATAATTGAATAAGAAGAGGAAGAGAGAAGAAAAGAAGAAAGAAGAAGAAAAAAAAAAAAAAAAAAAAAAAAAAAAAAGAAAAAATTTAAAATTAAAATTAAAAAAAAATAAAAAAATAAAAAATAAAAATTAAAAAAATAAAATAAAAAATAAAAAATTTAAAAAAAAAAAAAAATAATTTTAAAAAATTTAAAAAATAATTTAAAAAGATATGAGTGAAAAAAAATTTGAAAAAAAAAAAATAAGTTGTTTTTAATTAAAAAAAAAAAAAAAATAAAATTTTTTAAATTGAAAAAATAATAATAAAAATTTTTTTTTGTTTTGTAAAAAAAAAAAAAAGGGGGGGGGGGGGGGGAAAAAAAATTTTTTACCTCCCCCAATAAACCATATTATATATTACCATAAAACCCTTTTTTTCCTCACTAAAAGTTTTAAAACAACATTTAATTTTTTCCCCCAAAAAATTTTTTTAAAACTTTTTTTTTCTTTTGTTTTTCCCCAAACCAAAATTTAAAAGAAATTTCCCAATTTTAAACAATTTTTTAACCCCTTTTTCCCAAAAAATTAAAAAAGAAAGAAATTTCTTCCAAATTTTAAATTTAAAGGGGGAAGCTTTGTACTGACAAAAGCCGAAAACCAAAATTTTTTTTTGGGGGTAAATAAAAAACAGATTTTAAATTTTAAAAAAAATAACAAAAAAAAATTCAAATTAATCCGAGTAATCCCCCAAAAACAAAATTTTTTTTGTGTCAATTTTTAATTTTTTTCATACGTACACAAACCCCCCAAACCCCCGGGTTTTTTTATAAACCCCAAGACAAAAAAGTGGCCAGGCCCCAAAAATTTTTTTTCGACAGGTTTTTAATGCGTGGGGAAAAAAATCGACACTTTTGCCATTTAAAAAATTTTTCCCTTCCCCCTTTTTTTTTCGACCAATGGTGAAAATGACTTCTAACGTTAAAACCCCGGGGGGGGTAAGGTAGTTTTTGAAGTCCTGAAATAATTACAAACCCCAAAAAACTCATTTGACACAAAATGGTATTATGTCGGGATAACCAATGCCAAAGGGGGTTTAATTTTTTAAAAGACAAGAAATTGGAAATTTTCATTTTGTCAATTTTTAAAAAAATTTTATTTAAATTTTTTTTTCATCATCCTCATCATTTTTGTGCCAACCCGTTTTTTAAAATCCCCGAAACATGTCCCTCCCCCAAACCCCCCTCCCAGATCCCCTTTTTAATAGCTCGATTCCTGTTCCCCCCCACCCCAAAAAAACTGTTCAGATTGCAATGTAATCTATCCTCTGTCTCCCCCCTTTTTTTCTTCCAGCAACTTTTTTTCTTAAAAAAACAAAAAACTTAATCTCAAGTCTCATAAAAAAATAAATTCTTTTTTTTTACATCTGGGCCACCGCGACATAAAACCGTTTTGAGACGACACAATCACACAAATTTTTTGCTTAGAAAAATACCAGCAGGGGGGGTTAGTAATAAATTTTTTGAACAAAGTATTTTTGGGTTGATTCTCTCCAGTTAAACCCCAGTAGTGATCATTTTTAAATACACAAGTACTCCCCTGGAAAAAAACACATTAAAAAATTGGGGGCCAGAATTCTCGTCCTTCAAATATCAATCGGTTAAGATGGGCACTTTGGAAAGTCCTGGTTTGATAATTTTTGACAAGACAAAGTTCATTTTAATCAATCAATATCTGAATGACGAGTTTTTGGCCACAATGATTAAAGTGTTTTTATATCAGAGTACATCGTACACACGTAAATATGTTATAACTAAGCTGCTAGAATCTTTGAACTGTAAAATTTATTGAGAAAAAAATAATTGCTTAAGTCGTATAAAATGACATATGATGTTTATCACAAACAAAACACCTCTATCTGCCTGTATAAGGATACAACACAATAACATAATATAAATTCGTAACACTCAAACAAACTCAAACAAATAAAAGCAGGCAATCACATTCATTTTGATAATCACCATCCCATTGCGACCCCCTTCCTCTGTTCAAACGAGACCATCATAACAGTCCAATTAGAGTTAAAGCATTTCAGGATACTCATCGTTATTCATACCGGATACAAAATCGGCTTGAGTCATTGGCCTCAAATTGTAATATTTTTTCGAGTCAACAAAATATATATTTCACCATTATCACAGCGTTTTCGAAATTCACTCAGTGCTTCAAAACAAAATTGATTTAGATAACTCTTAAAGTAACACAGTTCATAGATTGCCATTGCGTGCTCTGGGTCAAACACATATTATCATAATCTCTCTCTCTCTCTCTCTCTCTCTACTACCTCTCTCTCTCTTTATATATATATATAAATATATATATATATATATAATATATATATATATATATATGTTAAACTCTATCACTCTCTTGATAACAATCATGACATAAGGAAATATTTGACCCATCGTCTCAAACTAGTATTATGTTGTGGAGAAATTGTTGAAGAAATTTGATTTTAAAGTCTAAATGGTCGTAATCACAATCTTCAATAGCTTGTATTGCCAAAAGTCCCACGGCCCATCGCTGCAAATGTTCCATTACAGCACAGTCTAATTAAAACCTGGAACAGTCACAGATCCCTTTGACGAGCTAGTGAATTCAAAACTTTTTTGAAAGTTTCCAAGCATTCAACGTCCGTTTATGTCCGATGGCAGGACATATTCCAGTTTCTGAACTTTAGGAAATAAAACTCACTCTTTTCAATAAAAGACAGATATTTTAACTCATATCGATTTTAAGCATCAGTTTTACCTTATATAATATCGTTTTGAGACGGCTGGTCACATATTATATTAGGCCTACCGTGTCCATGGTATTATTCTAGTGTAAACCAGAGGCAGAAATTAGAGTCAAATGATTATTATTAATATATCATAAAATTTTATTTATTTCATTTATTGTTATACTTATTTATTCATTTAACTATCGATATACATATATATCAATTTATTTATTCATATATTTTTTATCTAATAATTTCTTAGCTTAAAAACTACATAAGTTTTTTACATAATATAAATCAGTTTTAAACCGAATTTTATAATGTAGACTTTATACGCAGATGGAGGTCATTAGCACGAGAGTGCATTCGCCCCGTGGAATGGGAATCTTAACGAGAATAATAACACTAGTCCTTCCAGCAAGGAGATTACGGATCAGACTAATGACATCTTACTGTGACAAAACCCCAATAATTGTTAAAGAACTTAATCTGCAGAACGCTTCAAATGTATTCGAAAAGAGGTTGTACCCAGACTTTAAATTCACTTTTCAGCTTCTGGTGGCTATTCCGTCATAAAACCAAGTTGAGCCGATGAGTCACCAATTACGGAACGTCGTTTTTTGTAAAGCTGACAAAATGCCAGTGTCCAAAACGTTAATATGTTGTATTGTTTTCCATTGTTGCCTCATTCGTTTGCCTTTTATGTTTTCGGGGAATTTGCTCATTCATAATCCTTCCCCGAAACCCCCAACTATTCTAAAAAAATGAATTGAGCATGCCATCAAGCCACAACATGTTATTTATTAAAGTTGGTCTAAATGAGCATAACCATTTCTGTTGTTTCTCTGTTTTTTGCTGGCTATTTCTCAATTGTCTACGCTTGTCTGTCTGTTATTCTGTGTGCATAACTAACTGAGTGTTTGTCTGTGTCATGTGCCAATCACTTGTCTGGCCCAAAACCTTGTCATCCAAAAACCTGACACACCCACGCAACCATCACATCAAAGACAGCGAGAAACTGCTTATACATTCTGACCACTGCTTTGTTGCTGCAATACTCAAAGACTACCGTAGCCGTAGTCGGTGATGGATGATATGGACCAACTGTTTGGCTGATGCTTAACCAGTGAACTGCCGTACTCTAGAAAAAACTTCGTATTTAAAAATTTGGCCAAAAAACTAGTCCTAAAATACCGATCGATTTAAGTGTCCCCAAATCTTGTAAACTATCAAACCTGGGACTTTGCTGTCCTCTCTATTGTTGTAAGTCCACTATTGGCTGATTGTCATCGGAAGTACCAAATATTACTATTTCCTGTATTTGTTAATTCTGTTCTGGCCTTTAAACATAGGTTTTGCATATTAGTTAATATTCTAGCTAATGCCTTACTTTATGGTTGAGCATGTGAGATAAACCATTGCACATTATTTGCTAACACAATTTCTACATTTCTAGTCTGAAAGCTCTATCTATCTACACTGCAGAATGAAAAAAGAGCGATATTAAGAGAGAACTTTTGAAAGTGATAAGACCGTTTGAAAGCCTTTAATTTAATACGACTTATCTAATATTTTCCATTATTTGTTAATGTATATTTTTTATTTATTTATATATCCATTTGCTGATGTCAGATTAAATAGCTAGGAAGTTATTAGTAAAAGATTTCCATTTGTTAAGATTCCACATTTACCGGAATTAAATTATTTCGACAAAGGACTGTACAGCGGCCCATAGCTGAGAAAAAAATGTCCAAAACGTACAGCGTTTCATGAACTAGACGCGTAGATTTTTCGTAAAATCATAAAATACAGCATGTCTTTCATGAGAGCCGTGTTTTTCCTCCAATTATCTAAAGCTTTACTGTGTCCAAAATATTTCAAAAGGGATAGATAGTAGATTAATGCTCATCAAATCTGCTTCAAATATTCTCTTAGACTGCAGTCATACATAAAAAAAATTGCTACCAACTTCAAACGAGAACTCTGTTATCGATTTTGAAGATATTACGCAAGAGCAAAAAAGATCTCATGACTTATTTAAGTTAGTCTTTGGGTCCCCCTTGGGTCAAAGCCATCAAC
>NW_027623244.1:0-10436 GCF_034508935.2 Berghia stephanieae
AAAGTGACCAATGACTCGAGCTCATAAAGAAAAAAAAAATATATATATCATCCCCCATTTAATTTCTGCTTTAGCCTTCAGATGAGGGGGGGGGGGGGGGGGGAGGAGGAGGAGTTACATCTTGAAATCTTGCAGCTGGTGGTATCGTAGTATCGTGGTATAACACTCGCCTTCGAAACCGAAGGTCCTGGTTTCGGATTCCGCTCTGGATGGCGAATAGTTGAGTCCGTGCAAAAGGCTTTTACACGCATATCATACTTAAAAAGATGATAATCAGGAAAATCATTATTATTGTTATTATTATTATATTATTATATTATTATTATTATATTATTATTATTATTATTATTATTATTATTATATCATCATCATCATCATCATCATCATCATCATCATCATCATCATCATCATTATTATTATTATTATTATTATATTATTATTATTATTATTATTATTATTATTATTATTATATTATTATTATTATCATCATCATTTTCATTATTATTATTATTATTATTATTATTATTATTATTATTATTATTGTTGTTGTTGTTGTTGTTGTTGTTGTTTTTGTTATTATTACTATTATATTTTTATTATTATTATTATTATTATTATTATTTGTTTATTATTATTATTATTATTATTATTATTATTATTATTATTTATTATTATTATTATATTATTATTATTATTATATTATTATTATTATCATCATCATTATTATCATTACCATTATTATTAACATTATTACTATTATTACTATACTTGTAACAGCTTGATCTGACAAGTTATTTGTTTAAGTTTAAGATAATGACATGAGCTGTTTTGTCATAGTCTTCATCGAGACATTAATTTACTGTTATATATATATACCTCATTTACTATAGTCTTCAAGTGAATTTGGATTTGGAAATGAGTGCTGTGGACAATTAATTCCATTGTGTTATCGTGAATAGATTGTGTTAATACCAAGCTCTCTCTCTCTCTCTCTCTCTCTCTCTCTCTATATATATATAATATATATATATATATATATATATATATATATATATATATATATATATAGTTCCTGCAGGTTAATGCAGTTCAGTGAGCATTACTCATAAACGCGGATGGCAAAAAACAATAAACAAAGTTAGATAATTGTGACCGCCTTGTAATGTATTTTCAATTTTGATTTCACTGTAATGATCTCATTGTTGTACCGGATCTCGAGGAACAAATAGGACATCACTCAGCGCTTTGCTGATGTTTTTAGACAGCCATTTTAAATGAATAGTTCTCGCTAAATTATATCAATCAAACTAGAAACGCTCAAGGTTACACGTAATTCTGTGTAGTGGTACGATATTTCCGGCTGGTGGATGTTGTGATCATTTTAACTAAACATTTAGCACCAATACATAAAGTTTAGAACGAAGTTGACGTCACTCGGGTCTTTTGTTATTGCTTTTTGCCATCCGCGTTCATGAGTAATTCTCACTAAACTGTATTAACCAAACTACAACTGTTCAAGGTTTCACATAGTTTTGTGTGTTGGTTCGTTATATTTCCGGATGGCAATGTTGTGAGCTTCTTAGCCAAGCGCATACTACCTACACTCTGAGATCAACGCAAGGTATTGTCCATTTCAACTAGTCTAATTTTACTTTCGGGCCTCAGATATGCACATGTTGCGGCTATGTGTTCTTCTGGTAGTATGACACTCGCTTTCGGACCGAAGGCCTTGGGTTCGAGCTTCGCTCGGCGCATAGTTGAGTCCTTGGAAAAGGCTTTTTACTCACATTCTTTCACCGTACTCATGTGTAAAATGAGTCCCCGGCTGTCTACAGCGTTGTCTAACAGGCGCCATGTCTCGTTCTACGTGTTAGCCTACTTGTTCCTGTTGGTCAGGGACCCTTTGTAAGGGGCTTTGAGCACGTTAGGTGGATTTTGGGCTATATAAAAGCTCGTGTTTTTTGTTTGTTTGTTTGTTTTTTGGGGGTTTTTTTCATACGTAGATGGCAACCAATGAATAGTCTACGCCATAGAAATATATTCGCATAGTTTAGTCCTTGGAAAAGGCTCTTTACTCACATTCTCTCACCGTACTCAGGTGTAAAATGAGTACCTGGCCGTTGACAGCGTTGTCTTTGTCCAAAAAATTATAATATCGCCTAACAGGCGTCATGTCCCGTCCTACATGTTAAAGGCTGCTGTTGACCAGGCACCCCTTGTAATGCGCTTTGAGCACATTTAGTGGATATAAAGAAAAAAGAAGAAAGAAAGAAATAATTAAACATTGAAATCTAAAAAGTCGGGAATGGTAATATAATAATATTTAGGTCTAGAGCCAGATAACATGTTCAGTTGACACAGAATTTCAAAGAATAAACATTCTTCATAGACTTGGTCTGAATTGTTAGGGCCGTTATTTTTTTTTTTTTTTTTTTAAATAACGCAGTATGTCCTATAATTTGGTTAACTCACTCAACCCTAACACCGACTATATCCGTCGCTAACCCGGGTTACTTTTACCCCATACCTATTTATAACATTTTTCTGAGACAAATTATAGGCGTAGTATCGAAGTTAATGTTTTTAGGTTTTACATGTCAATGATAGTTGAATAAAACTATGTATATACATGCTCATTTTAAATACATTTTTCCCAATTTTGAAAATTAGCAAAAAATCTCTAGGATTTGAATGAGTTAACGTAGTTTATTTCCTCCTTTGACTAACATTGCACATATTTATACTGTTTAGAAAAAAATACAATACAAAACAAAACAAAACAACGGCCGCATTGTTGTAATGGGATAAACAGTTTTCTCAGATCAGAACAAAATAATATTGTCCATTGCAACAATATTAATTCAATCCCATAATTGTAATTCGGCTATCAGACCTGTAAATGTGTCTATCTTGTGCGGCAGTGTGGTCTTGTGGTATGGCACTCGCTTTCGGACCGGAAGGTCTTGGGTTCGAGCCTCGCTCGGCGCATATTTGAGCTATTTACTCATTTTCTCTCACCGTACTTAGGTGTAAAATGAGTACCTGGCGTTGTCTCTGTCTGAAAAAAATGTAATATCGCCCAACAGGCGTCATATCCCGTCCTACATGTTAAGTGTTGCTGTTGACCAGGAACCCCTTGTAAAGCGCTTTGAGCACTTGTAGTGGATATTGCGCTATTTAAATGCTCTTATTTTATTTTATTTTAATTAATTAATTTTTTTTGATAGAAACCAATCTCCTCAATTTTTATGTTGTGAGAATTGTTGAAATCATTTAGGAAAAAGGACGTTTGCGTTGGAAGAAGAGAAGGCAGGTTTGACCCGCATTTTAAGAATTTAATTAACGGTTAAAATTTAATGTCTGAAAAAAGAATAATTAAGATATGGATCAAAACATTTATTTTAAAAAAAATATTTGATGGACGAACCTATTGACGCCCTGCCCGTATCAATTCTACTCTTACCGTGAACATTTAAAACCCCCCAAAAAAACGTTGACTCACTGTTTATATATGGCTAATTATTGGTATTATGACCGCTAGATAATATTAACTAAAACGACGAAGAGTCGTAATATTGCTTTGTCATTCCTCTGCCTGAAGTCGAACTTTATCCCGTTATATCTGCTATAAGTAAATTTGAATAGAATCACCTAGATGTATCCAGTCATTTAAAATCATATTTGATTTTTACCAAAAGAAAGAATACAGAAATAATATTAATAGAAACTACGAAGAGTTGTAATATTGCTTTGTCATTCCTCTGCTTGAAGTCAAACTTTATCCCATTATATCTGCTATAAATTTGAATAGAATCATCTAGATTTATCCAGTCATGTAAAATCATATTTGATTTCTAATCAAAAGATAAAAGAAAAAAAAAAAAAAGGAAAAAAAGAAAGAAAGAAAGAAATGCAGAAAGAAAATCGGTGTATTTAAGCGCTTGATAAAACTTCCTTCATCTTTTTGTGAAATGGTCCACTTCAAGCAAGCAGTCAACAACAGGTATGCCAGTTTTGCATTTTCAATGCCAAATAAAAATTTGACCTGTAAAAAAAAACCCAGCTAATTCCTGAAGAAAAAAAAAAAAGAGGGCATAATATACCTAAGTCGATGACATTGAAAAAAAAAAAAATCAGTTCATATCTTGGTCGTTATAGAGTGGCGGGGGCGGCTTGAAGCCTGGATCGTGAAAATACAAAACGAAAAGTTGAAAATGGAAAGGCTTCCTATGAGAACAGAACCTGTACCGTCCCCATCCGAAGTTTTTCCAATTCAACTTTTCGTTAGTTTTCGAAAGATGCATGATATATTTTAAGTAAACTGAAATCACTCTAGCAAAAGCCATTCTCACATCCCTCATTCGTCTGTAGTGTTTTCATTCATTGTGTTTTGCTGATAAAGGAGAAACCCAAAACGTCCACATTATCTATCTTCATCTATTAAATTGTATATCTCCTCCCCTTTGACATTTTCCCTATGAATTTTTTGGCATATTATAAAAAGACTATTTGGTAATATTGCTCAACTTAATCCAACACTTGGACACACAACACAAAACACACTTACACTTACCACCCACAGTAGTGGCGTGCAAAATAGTGTACGAGAACTTTGATCGGCACAGTTATTATTATTATTAGATGCAACGGTTTGTGCACTGTTTTGTTGATTTATATGAGTATTTGGAAAAATTTTTCTTAAAAATATTTCGTTTGCTTTCCATCAAAGTCAGATTTAGAGTTGATTGTGAAAACCGGTCCCACTGGTTAGTTCAATAAACTTGGACTTGGGAAGTATTTCTAAGTTAGTGATTAGAATAGACGTCTAGTGATACACCGTGCTTTTCATTGAATCGAATCATCGAGAGGGTTGTGACTTCTGATACCATGACATGGTCGACTATCTGAAACTGTGACATAGTCAATCTTTCCTTGATCTAATCAAGGGTCCTTTGTCATTAATTAACCCTGAGATAAAATCAGATAAACACAAAATACAAGTCCTTTTTTATCATCTGAAAAAAGCGTCTCAAACTTATAAACAAAAACAATAAGTAAAAATTGGGTGCCTGTGCTCTACTTATTTATATTATTAGACTTATCAAGAATCACCAACCAACCTAGTAACATTAAATGTGACATTAAATTTCTATAATTTCTCTTGTTGAATCATTTTATTTTGGATCTATTGATATTTCTCCACCTGTTGTTAAAACCTGCGTCTATTAATATTATTATTATTATTATTATTATTATATTATTATTATTATTATTATTATTATTATTATTATTATTATTATCATTATCATCATTATTATTGTTATTATTATATTATTATTATTATTATTATTATTATTATTATTATTATTATTATTATTATTATTATTATTAATTAATTATTATTAGAAGGACCTCAGTAGTTTTCATAGTATGCAAAAAGAGGGGATTGTTTGTTTTAAAAAAAGTTTTATAAGCTAAGCTTCCCATAAATTTCGTATTCATCCTGATTTGAGATGATTGATCATATGTTTTTATTGTCTATTTATAACTAATGCAAATTTTTATGTGGCGAGATGAGAGCCCCCGCTTCAGGCACTTTTTTTTGCTTTTTAAAAATAATTTTATCCTTGGGCAACATTGCTCGTGGACAATGAAGATGATTCCTATTGATATCAGACATTTGTTTAACGGATTGAAGTGGCTATTCGGACTCAAATTCCAATGTGCATGTGCAAACACAAGGGTAAACTTAACCACTAACACATTTCGGGCATTGGCAGAGGTTTGGGAACGCAGCAGAACAAAAGAAAAGTTTAGAAAGAAATTCTTTTTTCGACCCACCTGTACCTTTTTTTCGGACTGTAAGATTGTTGATGTTGCTATCGTGGGGCAGTGGTCTTGTATGACACTCGCTTTCGGATCAAAAGGGCCCTGTGTTCGACCCTCGCCGGCACATAATTATCCTAGAAAAGGCTTTTTACCACATTCTCTCACGTGCTCAGGTGTAAAATGAGTCCTGGCTGTTAAAAACATTATTTTTTGTCCAAAAAAAATTGTAATACCCCTAACAGCGCATAATCACGCCTAAAAGTTACTGTGGGCCCAGGACCCCTTGTAAAGACCTTTGATAGTTTATCATTTTGCTCTATAATATCTCAGCTAAAATTTTACTAACAACAATCAAAATGTATTTTTTTGTCCGATTTTTTTTGGGACATCAAGTCGGCAGGTTGGCACTTACTGTGTTTTCTATCGCCCTCTATGTTTTCCATTTGCTTTCTCAACTTTCCGTCTTTGTCTTGGAATGAGATTACTTGGTTTTGCCGGGGGCCCGGCCAAATCTTGCCTGTTGATCGGGACCCCTTTAAAAGCGTTTTGAGCACTTTTAGTGGATTTGCGCTAAAAAAGCTCAATTTATTATTATAATTATCAATTTTAAAAACAAAAATTATCACAATTTTTTTAAATTTTACAAAATTGTCAATTTACAGTTTTTCCTAATTAAAAACCAAAACATCATTGAAAACACAAAAATTAAGACAGCAGACGACAAATTTTTCCCCTTTCCCCCCTTTAAAGAATTAATGGTCGCTTTCGAAAGGGCACACCCTGCCCTTGGGAGAAAACAAAACATATGCTGATCAGTCCGAAAACAGGGAATTTCCAATTTCTGGCTCAATACCGTAAACTACAGTCTCGTAAAAAGGGATGTGTTTTAACGGGGTGATGAGGTAGAAGAAATTTGAAAAATTTTTTCAACTAAAAAAAAAAATATGAACAACCTTCTTCTTCTTCTTCTTCTTCTTTTTTTTTCTTCTCTTCTTTTTTTCTTCTTCTTCTTCTTCTCTTTTTCCCTTTTTTCTTCTTCTTCTTTTTTCCTTCTTCTTCTTCTTCTTCTTCTTCACCCCCACTATCATCTTTAACTTTTATATATAATAATCATGATGATAATTTTCCGCTATCAGGGGAGCCCGGGGTTTTTGGGGAATTTTCGTTGAAATGTTTCGCTGTTATTGCAGTTCACACATTATTCTATGAAAAGTGCACTCCATGGTAGCTTTAACTCAATAAATTTGCATAAATTTTTGTGACCCCGCATTTTATACGCAGCCTAGGCTGGTGGCCCCAAAGTGTCAAAAGTGACTCAAGGGGGGTTCTAGGATAATAAATGTTGGTTGGGGATTGGGCCAAAAAAAAAAAAAAAAAAAAAAAAAAAGAAAATCAATTCATAATCCTTTTGCCTCTCTCTTTTTTCACCTCTCTCTCTCTCTTTTCTCTCTTCCCTCTCTCCTCTCTTCCCCCATCTCTCTCCTCTCTCTTCTCTCCCCTTTTCTCCTTTCCCCCTCTTTCTCTCTTCCTCTCTCCCTCTCCCTCCCCAAAGGTATTTAGTTGCTTGAAAAGTAAAAACAAATACTTCTTGTTTTGGGGCCCCAAAATTTTCATTATCCTTGATGTAATAGTGGATAATTAATAATTTTTGGGAAACCTTTTAAAAATTATTTTCGGGGAAAAGACAATTCATTAAATCTTTCAAAAAAGTAATTTTATATAATATTATGTAACTATCATTTTGTATATGAATTTTTTTTCATTTCGGCTTTGATTTGCCTGAGGACCGATACTTTTACTCGTTTTTGACAAATTGCCATTACATTACTGAATGATAATTTATCAGCCAACCTCTGAATTTTGAGGTCAATTGCTGTAAAAAAAAAAAGGGGGCTTATCTTTTAGCAATTATTCAAAAACTTCCTCCCTTTTTTCCGCTTGCACCATCAAAGCTATTAGGTCAATTTTAGTATTTGTAAAGATCAAGTATGTGGGAAGCAAACTGACAATGAAACTTGGTCAAAATTCACATTGATCAATAGAGGAGGGGGGGGGGGGGTTGTATTATTTTTTTTGTAGCTTTTTTTTTTTTTTTTGGTTTGTTTGTTTTATTTTACTGACCAACCGACCACTTTATCTTCTTTGAGTATATTCCTGCTGTAACAGTGTTTTTTTTCAGTTGACCTACAGCCGACTTTGAATATAACTCCAAATTTATGGATTAATGACTCTGTTCAACCCCTTTTTTTTCGTATTATTTTTTGTATTTTTTTTTTTAAAAATTTGTTTTTTTTTATTTTCATGTGACCATCCCAAACCCTTTAACTGTGTTAGTATATACCTGCGTAACAGGTTCTTATCATGTGACCTACAGCTCTACTTAAAAACTCCAAACTCATGGATTAAAAGACTCATTTAAACCACTATTTTTTGGTGTAAAAAAAAACAAACAAGGGTAGCGTGTCGAAAAAAAAAAAAACCCCAACAAATTGAGGTCAAGTTTTAATCCACTTTATGCTGTGGATTCATATATGGGAAAAACTTTTCTTGACTGCGACCTCGAAATAATTGTGCAGCTTTATGGTCTTGTGAAGACACTCGCTTTCGGATCGGAAGTCCGGGGTTCGACCCATCTGCGTAGTTGAGTCCCGGAAAAGCATTTTTTTTCAGTTATTATATCCCTTGTGGGTCATTTCGATTTGCGTTGGTCAGGAACCCTTTGTAAAGCGCTTTGAGCACGTTTAGTGGATTTTGCACTCACGAAAAAGTTTAATTTTTTAAATGTTTCTTTTTTATTTATTTTTTTTCTTTTTGTTTTATTTTAAAGAAAAAGTAATTTGTTTTATTTCAATATTTTTTTTGGTCGACAGTCTTATTTTTAATTTTTTTTAAAATTTTTTATTTTTTTTTAAATTAAGAATCTAAATTTTGTCCCTTGGGGAACTACTTTCGAAATTTTCTTAATTGCGTGAAAATTTCCTTTATATGTATGCGGGAGACACATCATTTCCGAAATTTAATTACCCCTCTCCCACTTTTAAACACTGCATTTTAATGCTTTGTGATTTTTGTTTTGTTACTTTACTGAGTTCAATGGCTTGTGAAAATTTGGATCTTTTAGCTTTTCATTTATTTTAAGCAAGACATAATTAGAAATCATTCTTACAAGGCAAAAAAGTAAAGCTATTTCTTCTTTTTTATTGTTCAGGCTATTTTAAATATTATTATTATTTTATTATTATTTATTTATTATTATTATTATTTTTTATTATTTTTATTCTCACGACATTATTTTTATTATTATTATTTTTATTATTATTTTTATTATTATTTATTATTATTATTATTTTTATTATTATATTTATTCCATCGACATAGAATTATCATTGTTATTTGTTGTTGTTTTGTTATTATAATAACCATCATCTTTACATTAGTAGTAAATTTACAATTTTCATGTCTTTCCTCATCCCTCTCTCCAGATTGATCCCAAATTTTTTAAAATTTGACCATGAAATAGAAAAGTCAGAGTCTCCCTCGGGGCACAAAGTTTGGCTGCGGTTCAGGAACAACCAAGCAAAAAATAATGAGCATTTTTTACAAATTTTATTTTGGATTAAAATTTTGACCTTCCCTTTAAAAAAAAAAGGTTTGGTTTTTTTTTCCCCACTTTCTTCTTCCATGAAATTTGGAAAACTGAAACGTGCCTAGACGCTTTGTTTGGTAGGCCCGGGGGGCACCCCATTTCTCGGACAAAAATTAATGGTTTTAAAACTCAGGATCACCTTACGTTCCCATAATGGCACCGGGAATCTCGATTTTAATTTCTTTTTACTGACGGTTTCAAGAAACATTTTTAACTTTACATATGAGAATATACCTGTCGCACAACTTTCCCAACCCAACCCAGGTGGGGCCTGACCTCCCCTAGTGGGCAGGGGGTACATACGTGTCTTCATCCCCTTATTCTGTTATCCAACATGCTTTTTGTCTTTGTTGGAAGAGATTACTTGGTTCAAGGGCCTATTGGAGGGGAAAAAGTCAAATCATATTATTGTTTTGGAAAAAATATTTTTTTCCTTGTAAATCACCCTTCTGTTTTAAAATTATTATATTTGTTATTTGAAAGATAAAAGAAGCATTTGAGGGTTTCCCCTTTGTTGGGTTTTTTCTTGTGTCCCCGGGGAACTTATAGTGATCTCAAACTAATACTTTGGTGGTATGCCTTGGGGAACTACATCTGATTCCTAATTTTTTCCCCAGTTCCCCTTTGTCTTACTTTTTCTTGGGTGTTTTAAAATTGTAAATTTTAGAACTTTTACATCCCCTTTTTTTTTCCTTTTTTTCTGGCCTGATAAACCAAATGTGTTGCAACGCCGTAAACCCTTAAAAAAAAAAAACAAAAAAAACCAATCACATGGTCTTGGTTCTGACTGTACAGTGTCGATAATGGTTTTTGGACTGAGACTGTTTTTCTCCTCTCTTTCTCTATTTTTTCTCAGTAGTATCCTCAGCTTCTCATCTCGAGAAATCATAGGGAAGGCCCAAATTCCCGGGTTCGACCTCACCTCGGCGCATAGTTTTAGTCCTTGGAAAAAGCCCCCCTT
>NW_027623245.1:0-10442 GCF_034508935.2 Berghia stephanieae
ACACATACACACACAAGGTTGTGGACTCGGGTAGGATACGACGGACATGTTCCTAAAGTAAAACATAAAACAGACTGGATTTTAACAATCTTGCTCCTGCTCCTCGTCCTCATCATCGTCGTCGTTATCATTATTTCCTTCGTCATCTTCATATTTATCGTTGTCGTCGTTATCATCGTCATCATAAACATCATTACCATCATTATCACCACCCCCCACTACCACCACCACCACCATCCTCATCAACTCATCATCATCATCATCATCATCATCATCATCATCATCATCATCACCATCATCATCATCATCATCACCACCACCACCACCACCACCACCACCACCACCACCACCACCACCACCACCACCACCACCATCATCATCAACATCATCACCATCATCATCATCATCATCATCATCATCATCATCATCATCATCATCACCATCATCATCATCATCATCATCATCATCATCATCATCATCCTCATCATCATCATCATCATCACCACCATCATCATCATCACCATCATCACCATCATCATCATCATTCTTATCCTTGGTTCCCCTTCTTCTTTCAAATCCTGTGAAATATGACACAACCTTTTAAAATAACATCATTATGACAGTGGTGATCGGCTTCCATTACATCCACAAGCTTACACATGCAGCACAGTGGTCAATGTTCATTCATTCTCCTTGGGCACGGTTCAAAACAACAAAACTGGGTGGGTTCCTGACCTCCCATGGTGGGCAAGGAGGTACTTACTGTGTCGTCTACCCTCCTATATCTGTTTTCCCAATTTGCTTTCTGTCTTTCTCTTGGAATGAGATTACTTGGTTTTGCCCTGGCCTTGGTCCTGGTTGTAGTGCTTGGCTGGGAGGGAAACAGTCAAATGCATAGTTATTGTTTTGGGAGATGATATTTTTTTTCCCTTGTAAATCTACTCTCTGTTATGTATTGTTATTTTGAATGTATAGATAGTATGCACTTGGCTAAGAAGTTCACAACATTGCCATCCGGAAGTATAAGGGACCAACACACAAAACTATGTGTAACCATGATCGTCTATAGTCTGGTTAATACAGTTTAGTGAGAATTACTCATAAACGCGGATGGCAAAAAAACAATAACAAACACCTGAGTGACGTCATCTTCGAACTCTCTATAATGTACGCATTTTAGTATATTCCTCTTAGTGGGATCTTGTGCTGGTGTATGGGTGAGACATTTAGGTGATCTCAAACTAAGTACATTGATGGTGTGCTTTTGGAATCTCCACAACTGTTCCCTATTTGAACCACTCCCCTTTTTGTCTTACTTTTATTTTCCTCAAGTCCTTTTTATTGTACATCTAAAATCTTTTCACTATCCAATTTTGGTCTTTTTTACTGGCTCTCCGATATGAACTAAATGTGTTGCAAGCGCCGTAAACCCTTAAAAACAAACAAACAAAACAAAACAACAAAATGCGTGATTCAATACATCCTCAAAACGGATTCTCGGTGATCGATTGATCAATAGACACAACCTATCGCGATTGACATAGATTTACTAATCTTTTATTTTGTTTACATCGATTCGCTCGAGTGAACTCGAGGCAACGATCACGACTATCCACGATATAAAACTAAAAACGTCATCTGGTGGACGATGACCTCAGCAGCTCAGGACAATAGAATTAGCATTAACTCACAAACCCTAACATCGACTATATCCGTAGTTTACCCGAGTTACTTTTACCCCATGACTATTTATTACATTTTTCACAGACAAATTATAGGCGTAGTATCAAAGCTAATGTTTTTAGTTTTTACATGTTAATGATATTGAATAAAACTATCTATGTACATGTTAATTTTTTATACATTTCTTCCAATTATATTGAAAAGTAGTAAAAATCTCTAGGATTGAGTGAGTTAATAAAGTAAAGTAGCAAATTATTAAGAAATTAAGGGCTCACCCACACCGGGGACTGACTCCGACGACCCGGCACTGCCGTCCTCTGCCGTCTTCCGGATAAAGACGTCGGGCACGGACAAAATAATAAGATTTAAAGAGAAGAGCCGCTAAAGCTACTCATACCAAGCACGGAAAAAAAAACAAAACAAAACAAAACAAACAACAACAAACAAAACAAAAAGGGCAGAGGATGTCGGGTGCTTAGTACTTGGGGAGCGTTCACATATTACGTCATCAAAAATTTGCCCTTTTTAGACCCCCCCCCCCTCCCCCAAGTCATCACTTGTCATCATTGACCTGACCCCCCCCCCCCTCCCCCAACAGATGATGACGTCATCTAATTTAATAAAAACTAAAAGATAACTTTAATTTCACAATATTTATTATTCGTTTTTCAAACCATAAACATTGATTATCAACGTTTGATATATAACACATTCAGACATTTTATTAATTTCAGAAACTGTTGATAATTTATGTTTTACGATACAATGGGGACATAAAATTTAAATTTGCAAAGATAAAATCTAACAAACATTATTTAAATTAGGCTACTTGGTGCAGGTGCTATTAAAAAAAAATTCAGAAAGTGTAATTTAAAATAGTATAGGAGGCAAATTATTTTATAGCATATTAGTCTTTTAGTGGAATGAATTTCTGTTTCAATTTCCAAACATAAAATTAATTGATTCAAAAATGTTTCTGCCTTGGACCTCTGGCAATGTACTATAAATAGTATCATCAATTTCATCTTCATCGTCATCATTTTCTCTCATTTGCTGTTCTTCTTGTATGCCGCATTTTCGTGAATGGTCTTTCATTGCTGTGATCGAGGAGTGATACAATGAACATTTAGGGCAAGTTCGCCTTTTGAGAAGTGATACCCTTTCCCATCTTGTTTCTTGAGAGATGGGCAATACTCATCATAGCAATTTATCTTTAGCTGTTTTGAAAGGAACAAACTTTGAAATAGGCTTAATTTGCCTATGTTTTGATGACATCATCTTGGGTCTGACCCCCCCCCCCCCCTCCCCCATGTCAACACATGTCAACATTTGGTAGACCCCCCCCCCCTCCCCCCCTAGCTGATGACGTAATATGTGAACGCTCCCTTGGTGTATGGGTATGTCGAGCGGCTATTCTCTTTATTCTTAATATATTGTCCATGCCCGACGTTTTTATCCTGAAGACGGCAGAGGACGGCAGTGCCCGGGTCGCTGGAGTCAGTCCCGGTGTGTGGGTTAGCCCTAAGAGCAGTCACTGTTAAGATAAAGAATGAACAAGAGTGTGAGAAAGTTGCCCGACAAAGACAAAAAAAAAAAGAGAGAGAAAAATACAATTTTTAAAAACATCACGCCCCCCCCCCCAGAAGGTCTGAGAGATAGAGAGAGATAGAAGATAGAGAGAGATAGAGAGAGAGAGAGAGAGAGATAAGAGAGAGATAGAGAGAGAGAGATAGAGGAGAGAGAGATAGAGAGAGATAGAGAGAGAGATAAGAGAGAGAAGAGAGATAAAGAGAGAGAGATAGAGAGAGAGAGATAGAGAGAGAGATAGAGAGAGAGAGAGATGAGAGAGAGAGATAGAGAGAGAGAGAGAGTAGAGAGAGAGATAGAGAGAGAGTGAAGATAGTAGAGAGAGATAGAGAGATAGAGAGAGAGAGAGATAGAGAGAGAGAGATAGAGAGATAGAGAGATAGAGAGAGAGAGATAGAGAGAGAGATAGAGAGAGAGAGATAGAGAGAGAGAGAGATAGAGAGAGATAGAGAGATAGAGAGAGAGAGATAGAGAGAGAGAGATAGATAGGGGAGACCGGGGCAAGTTCGTCCACTTTTAGTCATTTTGTATCACTGATAAGTCAATTACTGATGGAATACAATGGGATTTGGTGACGTATCACTTTATTTCATTCTGATTTAAAACATGCCTTTGGTTTTTAAATATACACAAAATTGATGCATTTATTAACGAAATAAGATCATTACTTCAGGTGGGCGAATGTGCCCCTTCACTGGGTAAGTTCGCCCAGGGGTTGGGGCACATTCAACCACCTGGGGCAAGTTCGCCCATGGTTTAAAATTCAGAAGATACATACATGAATCAATTTGATTTTTACTATAATGTAGTGGAATTAAGTGAAAGAAATAATTACAAACACATATCAATAAAAAAAAAATACACTGATCCGATATATGTGGCATTACTATTCTTTACCAATCAATACAAATAGTCTGAATTATCTGAATCATTACAGTTATGGCATACATAATAGAAACATTTCTTTTTGTCTCCAACACATTGTTCATGTGACCATTGTTTACATTCTAAGCACTGAACCCATGTCTCCCTATTGCTGTCTGACCATGGTGATAAGCAAATCAAACAATACCATTCATCACTTTCTGAATCCGATGAATTATCAAGCAGACGCCGCTTAACTTTTCCTTTTATAGTTGCCTTTTCCCCCCCAATAGCCTTACCTTTCAGTGCAGTTTTTTCTTTATCTTTGCCAAATGCTCTTCTTCTATTCTATTCTTTTCTGGTGTATCTGTAAGGATACAGCTCTTCCGCTTTTTCCTCCCCCTGGTGCTCTTTTTCTAGGCGGTGCTTTTGGATGTGGCCTAATTAATTCAGGCGAAAAAGAGTTTGAAGTTCCAGGTTGAACCAGCGAGAGAGGAATAGATTGCTGGCATGAAGGTCCAGGCTGGGGCAGAGATGGAGGAATAGATTGCTGGCATGAAGGTCCAGGCTGGGCAGAGATGAAGGAATAGATTGCTGGCATGAAGGTCCAGGCTGGGGCAGAAATGGAGGAATAGATTGCTGGCATGAAGGTCCAGACTGGGGCAGAGATGGAGGAATAGATTGCTGGCATGAAGGTCCAGGCTGGGACAGAGATGGAGGAATAGATTGCTGGCATGAAGGTCCAGGCTGGACAGAGATGGAGGAATAGATTGCTGGAATGAAGGTCCAGACTGGGACAGAGATGGAGGAATAGATTGCTGGAATGAAGGTCCAGGCTGGGGCAGAGATGGAGGAATAGATTTCTGGCATGAAGGTCCAGTTTGGGGCAGAGATGGGGGAATAGATTGCTGGCATGAAGGTCCAGGCTGGGGTAGAGATAGAGGAATAGATTGCTGGCATGAAGGTCCAGACTGGGGCAGAGATGGAGGAATAGATTGCTGGTATGAAGGTCCAGTTTGCTGTTCATCTAACTCGGGGTTTGGTCTGTCAGTAACAGAAGAGGGACAAAAGTCAATGTCCTGGAAAACATCAGGTCGAAAAGGATGTATTCCGGCTTTTGCAAAGCCTGCCACAATATTCTCTACAGAAACACTTGGGCTCCATGCAGTGTTAACCACCTCCGGAATGTCATATATTGACAGGTGATCCTGGGTGTGAACGCAACCAGTTCTGTTGAGCTTGCCCTAGTCGTTTTTTAAAAGGAGAAAAGACGGAAAGATCCAGTGGCTGTAGTTTGTGAGAACAGTGAGGTGGAAAAGACAATAAGACTATCCCATTGTCTTTAGCGAACTGTAGTACCTCAAATGCAACATGAGAATCGTGATTGTCTAACAACAGTAGAATGGGTTTCTCCTTTGATGGGTTCACAAATTTTGTGAAATGTTTCAAGAATTCCAGAAAATTTTCACCCGTCATCCATCCTGACTTGTGAGCCGCGCCTTTGCTACCGATAGGGGAACCTCTCAGAAATGTTCTTTAAAATGTACTCTAGGGAAAACGAAAAATGGCGGAATGGTCTGACCATATGACGACACTGCAGCACATACGGTAACTAATTCTCCACGCTCGGCAGATACAAGTGAGCCCACTTGTTTAGATCCTTGTGTGGCAATGACTTTAGGCGGCTTGGTGACTGTAGTGACGCCTGTCTCGTCGCAGTTCCAGATTGAAACAGGTTCAAACTTAAATCGATCGAGTACTTCCCGAAGTTTGTCGAAGAAAAGATTTACATTTTCTCGATTGAAAGCGGTGGCTCTTCCAATGCTAGTAGCTTCTGGTGTCCTCAACGAAATTGTTGGATGTCGTTTAATGAACCCATAGAACCAGTCTTCACCTGCTTGTCCGGCGTCTTTCCATGATGGTGGGCACTTAATCGAATGCACGCTGGCCAATTTGAAAGCCAGTATGCGACATTCCGTTGTTGTTAGTCCAAAGTAGATTGATGCGGCTTTTTTTAGGTAGTCTACAAGAATTAACTCTTGATCATCGGTAAATACCTGACGATGTTTTGAGTAGCCATATGATGTAAGCTGTCCTTTCTTTTCCCGGGCAATATAATCTTTCAATGTTGATCGAGGTATGCCAAACATTTCAGCCGTTTTTCGCACACTTTCACTTGTTGTCTGTATGTGATCGATAGCTCTTTTTATCGTCTCTGGTGGTGTAAGGCCTCTCTGTGTTTTGCGTGGTCGGTTTCTCATTTTTTACTCTAAATAGTGATAGAGAGTAAGAAAACAACCTTGTTAACACACAGTCTAATACAACAACTTTTTTTAAAAATAAAAAGAAACACACCAAAAAAAAAAAAAAAAAAAAAACTTGAGCTTTTATATAGCGCAATATCCACTAAACGTGCTCAAAGCGCTTTACAAAGGGTCCCTGACCAACAGCAAAACGTAACAAGTAGAACGAGACATGACGCATGTTAGGCAATATTACTTTTTTTTTCGGACAGCAACGTTGCTAACGGCCATGTACTCATTTTACACCTGAGTACGATGAGAGAATGTGTGTAAAGAGCCTTTTCCAAGGACTTAACTATGCGCCGAGCGAGGCGACAGAGTAACGAAAAATGTATTAGAAGTGGTTGAATAGCATATCAATGGTACTTAAGCTTGTATACGATAATCAACAGTGAATACTCGTCCACGGGGCACGTCCGCCCATGTGGCGAATGTGCCCCGTGATGAGGTGGCGAACTTACCCCAACCGGAATCTTTATATTACTTCACCCATAGCTCGCACTTCCATGGTCACATGATTTAACTGACACAATAAATAGAAAGGGGAAAGTGTACTTACTATTACAATATGAGAACGAAATAAAAATCAAGTTTCCTTATTGGAATAATATGTGTTAATGAAAGAGATGAAAAATTCACTTACCAGTGGATAAACAACAATTTTGAAGATAACAAGATAGATAGATGTGTTCTCAACCTCTGTAACCGGTGATGACATGCGGAAATGGGATCGGTTTTGCACAGTGTGGTCGGAATGTCTAAAAATAGCACAGATGCAACATAAAAACAAAAAGACGAACGTGCCCCGTGGGCGAACGTGCCCCGGTCTCCCCTAGAGAGAGAGAGAGATAGATAGAGAGAGATAGAGATAGATAGAGAGAGAGAGAGATAGAGAGAGAGAGAGAGATAGATAGAGAGAGATAGAGATAGATAGAGAGAGAGAGATAGAGAGAGATAGAGAGAGAGAGATAGAGAGAGATAGAGAGAGAGAGATAGAGAGAGAGAGAGATAGAGAGAGAGAGAGAGAGAGAGAGGGGGGGTTCGATCCCCAGTCGAGGTTGACTGATTTTTTTGGGATGGTTTTTTTAAAAGTATTCTGACTGTGTGAGCAGAGAACATAATTTCCTTCATATTGTGTTTTGAACTTCGGCTCATCCCCACCACCCAAAATTCACAGGTGATAACTAAAGATGAAGTTGATGAAGACCATGACAAGGATGACTATTCACTCGTGACTGTTTAATCTGTCAGAAAACTATGCGATTAGAAAAAAAAAAATGAATAAAGGCGGTGAACAAAAAAAAAAAAAAAATTAAAAATAAATAAATAAATAACAGAAAAAGTAATCAAACTCAAACAGCAAATCGAACATGGAATTTATATAAAATTTCGGAGAAAAATAAAAAGTAAATAAATTATATAAAATAAGAGAAAATGCCTTTAACACGTGGTGTTCCCAGACGGTCACCGGGCTAAGTACTGACCACGCCCGACCTTGCTTTACTTCGGTTCTACAAATAATTTTGTTGTTAAAATTCTTGGTTGTTTGTTTTTAACTTGCACTGTGGTTTAGGGGAGAGTACTCTCGAAATTAAATTGAGTCCTAGCCTCAGACGAATGGGGCGTGTCCACCAATGAAAGCGTTCAGCGCCATTTTCTCTTGGACTGAGATTGTAAACATCCTACATGTCAATATAACGACCACAACAACAATATTAAAATTCGCAATAAAATGATTCAGAAATGTGTATATTTATGCCACAATAAATCTGTCAAAGGCACATCATTCATTGTCGTTTCACGATTCACAGTCACTGGTAAGAGAAATAAATCAAAGAACTTGAAATTGAAAACAAGTTATTGATTATGATTATGGCTGCCTCTATTCTCATCCTGGGTGAGAATAAAAAAACAGTCGAGCTCTCATCCTGGGTGAGAATAGAGGTAGGGGCACCTTCTCGGCGAGAATCTCGCTATTCTCACCCCTGTATTTTCCAACAGGTAGGGTAGCCTAGCCGCCGCCCCTTCTCGGCGCTATTCTCACCAGTGTACCAACAGGTAGTCAGCTTAGCCCCCCTCCCCTCTCAATATTCTCACCTGCTCATACTCATCATCTCTCATGTGACTGCTTTTAGTGGTACTAGATGTAAGGAGGGTGAACATACATGTCATGCATTTAGAATTTAGACTGGATTGCTTGAGATACGGGAATCATGTTGGAAATCGTTATACACGGGAGTTAATCTCTCTCTCTCTCTCTCTCTCTCTCTCTCTCTCTCTCTCTCTCTCTCTCTCTCTCTCTCTCTCTCTCTCTCTTTCTCTCTCCCAAACTCTATTTCTCTACATCATTTTATATCGTTTGTTTTTCCTTCTTTTTTGTCCACTCAATATTTCATATCTCTCTCGCTTTTCCCATATCCCCCCTCTCGTTTTCCCTGTCTTTCTCTCCGTCATTTTAATTTGGTGGTATTTTCTTCTTTCCCTTTCTCCTCCACCTATACAATAAATGTGAATGTGTACATACCATTCTGATTATAACCCCCCCCCCCCCCCCCCCCCCCCCCCCCACTGGTTAAATGAATCTGAGGTTGGCTCTGAGATTAGTTGGCTCCATAAGAGGTATTTTACTGAAGTTGATGAAAAAAAAAAAGGGGGGGGGGGGGTGTCTGCATAATGCAAGGTGTTCGTTGAGTATGTTCCTCTCCTTACGTCCAGTATTACTAAAAGTATCACCTAAGAAAGAGCACAGACTATTCTGTGTGTGAGAGTAGCGAGGAGGGCGGGGGCTAGGGGGTGAGAATAGCGAGAAGGTGCCACTACCTCTATTCTCATCCAGGATGAGAATAGTCACTCCCTATTGATATTGGGGAGGCCTTCCGAAAGCTCCTACTCCTACAACCCCATATTCTTTTTTTTAAATTATGTTCTAGTAGGGGATTTGGGAGGGGGGAAACTTCAAAAGGTGCCACTACCTCTATTCTCATCCAGGATGAGAATAGTCACTCCCTATTGATATTGGGAAGGCCTTCCGAAAGCTCCTACTCCTACAACCCCAGTATTCTTTTTTTTAAAATTATGTTCTAGTAAGGGATTTGGGAGGGGGGAAACTTAAAAAAAAAAAGTCTCCCCTCTCCCAAACCCCGTATTTTAAAAAAAAAGAATACTGGGGATGTAGGAGTAGGAGCTTTCGGAAGGCCTCCCATTATCTAGATTTTAGCTCATAATCATAATGAAGTATTTTTATAAATAAATCCACAGACTGATCTGAACTATTCCCATGAGGTAAAAATGAAGTTAGAAAATGTGTGTAATAGTAATCGTGTATTATGGCACTTAAATGAAAATTCAGCTTTCAAATGACAGTATAAAATCTGGTTTACTATGATGCAATATACCATCCCATTTATAAAACAGTTTGAATTTTGTCTCTAGGTTATGTAGAACCAGAGTTATCCAAAATTTTATACCTTAAAAACACCCCAAAAATTACTATAGGAATCAGCCTGAAACTGGGCTCCAGCTGACTGAAAAAACGAAAGGGACTCCCCTGGAACACTGTGATGTCATGAGGCTAGGAGCCAATGAACGACGCTGACCACGGCAGTCCAAGCTGATAAGGCGTTACTTTGGTAGATTTTGAAATGAGTGATTTTATGGAACAGGCTATCTGTTTTGATAGTTGAAAATGGTATCATTGGAATTGGAAAGGAAAATGGTGGAATTTTATGATTATTTAGGTTTCAATTTCAAGGAAATTTTTTTTTTAATGAATGATGATGCACGGCTTAATTTTCATATTATATTATATGATTTGTAAACATTTGAGTGTATTCCTCTTAGACGGGACCTTTGCTTGTGTCTGGATGAGACTTTTAGGTGATCTCAGACTAAGTACTTTGACAGTGTGTTGCTGGAATCTACATCTGTTCCCTATTTGTACCATTCCCCTTTGTCTTACCTTTTCTTGGGTGCTTTAATTGTAATTCTAGAACTTTTTACTATCCC
>NW_027623246.1:0-7500 GCF_034508935.2 Berghia stephanieae
TTTTAACTTAAAAATACATTTTGGGCATCACTTTTTAGACTTGACATCCAAATCATCCGCGTCGATGCTTTTGTAATCCAATCCATTTTACATGACAGGTTTTTTGGGCCAAAACATTAGCAACAAGAGTGCAGATCTATAGGAAATGACAGGCAAAGAGAAAAGAATAAAAAATAATTAAAGGAAAAATAAAAAATGGTTGCCACACTCGAGAAGCCGGGCAACAAACAAAAAATAGCAGGCAAGCTCTACGTGGAACCCGCAGGAACACAAAAGAAAGACGGCCTGGACCAGCAAGAGAACGGCATCGATGGGGGCCCTAAAAAATAAAGGGAAAATCAAACTGACTTTGAGCTTTTATAAGGCATAACCACAAAACGTCTCAAAAGGGCTTTAAAAAGGGCCTACCCCAAACAGCGAAACTAACATGTAAACTGACATGACGCCTTTGGGCGATATACATATTTTCGGACAGGTCAACACTGTTAACGGCAAGGTACTCATTTTACACCTGACTAAAGTTTCAATTTATTCAATATTAGGCTTACGCCAATAAATCAACTTTAATGCCAACAAACTTTAAGTGAAAAAAAAAAGGTAATGGAACCAAAAAATAAACTGAAACACCACAAAAAAATACACGAATGGAAAATAACATAATAGTTCAATAAAATAAAATATAATGATAAAATAATAATAATAAAAAAATAATATTAATAAAATAATAATAAATAAAATAATAAAATTAAAAAATAATAATAATTTATTAAAAAATAAATAATAATAATAAAAAAATAATAAAAATAATAATAAAATAAAATAATAATAATAAAAAAATAATAATAAAATAATAATAACAGAAGAAGAAAAAAGAAGAAGAAGAAGAAGAAGAAAAAAGAAGAAGAAGAAAAGAAGAAAGAAGAAGAGAAGAGATAAGAAGAAGAAGTAGAAGAAAAGAAGAAAAAAAAAAAGAAGAAGAGAAGAAAAAAAGAAAAAGAGGAAGAAGAAGAAGAACAACAACAACAACAACAAGAATATCAATAAAATAACCAAATTTAAATTACCAACCCAAAACCCCAATCCACCTTTTTACACCACCCATTACCATTATCACTACCACAATCACCATCACTTTTACTTTTCCATCATTTTTTCTCTTTTAAAAAAAAAAAAAAAAAAAAAAAAAAAAAATAAAAAATAAAAAAAATATAAAAAAAAAAATAAATAAAAAATAAATAGATAAAAAATAATAATAATAATAATAAAATAATAAATAATATAAAAATAATAAAATAAAATAAAATAATAATAATATAATAAAATAAATAAGAACCCATCCCCACAGCCCTCCCCCACTACCACGAATTCCCGATACAACGCAAATCCCGGGCGGGATATAATAAGGTTTTTAATTAATGTCATTTCTAAAAAACGAATTTTCTGGTGCCAGAGTATCACATGGGTTTTATATTTTCCCCACGCATTATAAGACAAACGGGTTTTTAAGTGTTAAAATGCTACATGTAATTTACCCGGAAAACCCACTTATTAACATTTTCCTATTTCAAGTAGGCAATCTAAATTTAAGAAACATTTCCATAGTAAAAATAAGAAAACGAAATAATTTTTATTTAATTAAATTTCAAACAATTTAAGACAACAGACAAGAGTAGGAAAAAAGGGTAAATAAAACAAGCAAAAATGATACCATGAAAAATCACTACGTGAGAGAATTTTGAGTAAAAGCCTGTTCCAAGGACCAACTAGGGCCCGACAAGCCGAACCCAGACCTTCCGATCCGAAAGCCGAGTCAACCCCAAGACCACATAAACCCCACAAAAGAATTAACATGAGAGAAAACTGAGAAGATACACCGACAAAAGCCGACAAATGGAGAGATGCTCGATGGGCCCACAAAGCTCCAGCCCAGTGAAGGCTTGTAAAAAATAACATCACTCGTCGAAAAATCGCAATAAACCCTTTAAAAGTCCAAAAGCACTTCCTTCCTAAGACGCATGTAACTTAGTAAAAACTGGCTCTAAACTATCGACAATTGGAAAGGGGGTATTAAAAAATTTTTCTCCGGCGAGCATAAAGCGTAGCCAAGGGAAAAAAAAAACCCCCATACATTTGATCTTTTGACTTTTACACTTCTGAAACCAAGGCATATGAAAATTCTAGCCACATGAAAAAAAAATAATGATTTTTTTTTGTTAGAACCAAGATGGGCCCCGTTGCCATCGCGTGACATCAGACGACGAATCGTATTTTTCCTCAGATATACAAATCTAATTAATTTCCCTTTTCCCGACACGACAGCTAAGACCCCTTGCCTGGCCAAATTCCCCAAAAATTATAGAAAAAAATCCAAACCAAACAACAAATGCCCGATACAACAGGAATCACCCTATTGCCCCACGTGTGCAAATAGGGGTTAAAAATCAGGAAAAAATAAATCGAAAGTGCCTGAACAGGGATCCGAACACGGGGGCCTTGCGGTTACAGTACATTTCCTTAACCACTCGCCACTAAAACCCCCCCCCCCCCCTTATATAATTTAGAAAAATGAAATTCCATTTTTTCGTGCTTTCTCCTTTTAGACTGCATGCATGGTGCAGCAGTAGAAATCCGACGGAAAGCGCGATTTCCAAAAGAAAAGCCCCTCTTTATCGAATATTTAGAGCGAGGTTCCTCGACCCCGACTGCCACCTAATTATTGATATAACATTTTAGGGACTTTTTAAAAACCTACCGTTTATCCGGAGATCCGATAATTTTTCCACTAGTGTGTGGGCAAAAAAAAAATGAACTTTTAAATAGCGCAAAACCCTATAAAGGGTCCCTGGCCAACACAACTTTAACATGAAGGAAGACATGACCTTGTTAGCATATTATTTTTTTTTTCTCGGACAGACAAGGGTGCTAACGCCAGGTACTTATTTTTTACTGGTACGGTGAAGAAATTGAGTGTGCGCCTTCTCCAAACTCAACAAACGCCGAGCGAGGCTCCCAACCCAGGGCCTTCCGATCGAAACCCAATGTCATACCACTAACCACATACCGCAAAAAATTTATCCTTGTGGTATGACAATCCCTTGGGAAAGGGGAAGTCCCGGGTTCGATCCCCGCTTAAAGCGGCGCATTTGATCTAAGAAAAGTCTCTTTACTCCATTCCCGCTCACCGCCAGGGGTGAAGAAAAACTGACCGTTTTAAAATTTATTTATCGCTAAAATCTCTTATCGGTAGCAGATCTTAGGGGCAACGACCTCTTGACCTTTGCATTCTACTTTTTTTTCATCGATGGTTTACGATTTCTATTCCGTTATCATAGATGTATATCATTATCGGGGGGTTTTTTTTTCATGATTCTTGTTGTCATTTATAATTAATTTAATATAACTTGTACATTTTTGATTCCCTAAACGATCATAAACAATTTTTCAATAACTTCAGTTATTCTATAAAGATTTTCGGCTGTACATTGTCTTTTGATATATTTTTTCCTTTCATTCAAAGTTGTTAAAAACTGTCTGTGAATGATACAAATTTAAAAGCGAATTTTGTAATAGTTTCAATAGTCTGATGTAAACGTCCCGCCCAGCAATGAGCGTTCTAAACAAAGAAAATCCGTACTTTTTTTTCTTTATTTTGGCTCGAACTTTTAAATGTCATGGATCAGATGTATAAAAGTAAAAACATGATCAAATTATAATGTTTTTTCTCCTCTGGACACACTTTTATGCCCGTCGGAGAAGTATTTCAAAAGGGGGGCGTCCGCCATTGTTCCAATAGTTTAAAAACCCAGTAACAAATACATGCGTCATTATGAGGGAAGTGTTATAAAAGACTGTGAAGCCTAATATTTAAATAAAAATTCCCTATATACAGCCTTTAATGAGATAAGATAAGATAGTATGATCAAGGTTTTTAATGTAACTCTTTCAAAACCGGCCATTTTCCGGCATTTCCCCAAAACTTCACACCCAACCTGGATCTATACAAAAATAGATTTTTCACTCAAACAACACAAAATCTGTTAGTTCTTGCGACACAAATTTTTTTTTCTGCTTACTGATTTCTTTAACACAGTGTTAAAATAACTTTAACTATAGCAAAACAGTTTGTTCAAATATTATAGATGTACAAAAGAATAAGAATGGCGAAATGTTGCTGCAACCGTAACAAATGTAACGATTTTACTATGGAGTAAGTAGGGGGGGGGGGGGTGTGTAATTAAAGAGCTAGGCGAAGTATGATATCAAAATGGATTGGGAAAAGGAATAAATGTAATTTCTGGCAGTTCACTCTCCGTTGTTTCTCTCACATTCTTGATAGTATGAATTGTTGACGTCACCGGGTCATTATTATGCATTTTACCATCCGTTTTATGATAATTCTCACTAAACTGTATTAACCGTAGACTATTGACGTTCAAGGTTACACAGAGTTTCATGTGTTGGTCCGTTATACTTCTGGATGGCAATGTTGTGAGCTTTCTATCCAAGCGCATGATATCCATAAGAAGAGCTGAAATTTGACTTTTAATCATCAAGTCCAATTCGACATAATACCGTTATGTGCGTTGGGTGCTCGTCTCCTCGGACTTAGATCAAGAAGGATTTTGGTCCCAAAACATTCAATTAAGTATTTCGTTCTTCTTCTAAGTCCCTCTATGCCGAGTGTTTATTACCAGGTTCCACCTGATTGGTTTCAAGCCTTGTTTCTGGGTATTCTGTATCGGGTTTGGTTTTCATATTGACGATCTGTCCCCATGCTGCCAGTTTTTGGCCTTTTAATGCCAATTTCATAAATCTTCACTTTATTTTTTTTTTGATATTTCAATCTGTTGGCAAAGAAATTGGTATTTAGATTTTTGGCATACTTTTGTGTTTTATTAAACGCCAATTTTACATAATAAAAGACAAAAACGCACTATTGGCAATCAAACTAAATTATACCACGCTGACTGACACAAGATTACATATTATTACTAATCGTGTGTTTATTTTAGCAGTGAAAGTGATGCCGAACAGCGCCAAAGTAAATATCACACAACAAACGAAAAAAAAAGGAAACAAAACAATAACAAACATCAACAAAAATAAACAAATTAATCAATAAAACAAAACAAACAAAAAATGCCCCCCCCCCCAAAAAAAAACAAACAAAAAACAAACAAAACAAATCAAAAAAAAAATCCAAACAAAGAAAGAACAAACAGAAAAATAAAACAAAAGCAAAAACAAAATAAAATAAATAAATAAATAAATGATAAAATAAATAAATAAATCAATAATAAAACCACTATAACCCCCCGCCCCCCCCCGCAAAAAAAAAACAAACAAAAAACCAACACAAAATCAGACAATACAAAAAAAATTAAACAAAATCAACAGATGAAATAAAACTAAAGTACTTGGGATGTATTTTCAGCCATCTGTATTTCTACGACTGACTTGTTTGCATTTTATACCGCGAAAAAAATCTGCCAACTTTTATCCATTCTGGTGTGTTTTCTGTCCGCCCGCCGCCCGCCTCGTATTCTACAGTCCCAGTCTACACATTACATACGTACATTCAGTCTACATACAAACAGTACCGTGAGGGATCGAGAATTGATTGATTATTAAACGTTCGTTATAGTACTTATCGTCGAACGTAGTGATTCAATCTTCGAACTGTTGGATACCACCACAACAGGTGCAGGGAGCGTTTTGGTGGCTGTGGGATTATAGTTTACAGTTGTAGACTAAGTTGTAGTTAGTTGTCGTTATAAGGATTCGATTCTATTGTATCACAATTCGATACAACTTGGATTTCATTTCGTGTGAATTTTTCTATCTATTATTAAAAGAAAAACAATTTGGAATACTCAAAAAGAGATTTGTGGATTTGGTGAGTGTTTGTTTAGAATAGAATGAATTTAAGGCATTTTGAAACTATGTTTATTTGTTTTGTTGTTTCTTTGTTTGCTGTTGTCGTCGTCGTTGATGCCTTACCTTAGTCATTACCAAGAAGTTCTTTCGTTTTTTCTTCTTTCTGTTCTTCTTCTCTTCTTCTTCTTCTTCTTCTTCTTCTCTTCTTCTCTTCTTCTTCATCATCATCATCACATCATCATCATCATCATCTTCTTCTCTCTACTTCTTCTTTTTCTTCTTTTTTTCCTTCTTCTTCTTCTTCTCTTTTCTTCTTCTTCTTCTTCTTCTTCTTTCTTTTCTTTTTTTTTATTATTATTTTTTAATTATTATTATTATTATTATTATTATTATTATTATTAATTATTATTATTATTATATCATTATTATATTATTATTGTTATTTGTAAATAGGGCTTTTATTTCTTTTCGCACTATAATTTATCCATTATTTAAAATTCCTCAATTTCCTCACAAACAATTTTGTCAACAACGCGGACACCAAGGGGGTGAAATCTAAAATCTTAAATATCATCTAATCTTTAACATTGAATAATTTTTCGTATCTGGTACAACCCTGAAATAAAACCATTTTGAGACGATCATTTGAGCTTTGAGCTTTTATTTAGAGAATGCGCAATATCCCCAAACGTGCTCAAAACGCTTTACAACGGGGCCTCTGGCCAACGGCAATATTTAACATTTAAGACGGACATGACATCTGTTAAGCGATGTTACAATTTTTTTTCCGGACATAGATAGACAACGCTGTTAAGGTACTCAGGTACTCATTTTACACCTGAGTACGGTGAGAGAATGTCACTAATGAGCCTATTCGTAGCACTCAACTATGGCCGAGGAGGCTCGAACCCAGGACCTTCTGATCCGAAAGCGAGTGTCCCTATTACTAGACCACATAGCAGCACAAATGTACATTTATAAGAATAAACGCCACGTTGTTCAAACAAAAACATGAAAAGCTTTCCCGTATGGAAATAAAATTGACGATCAAATGGAATTTTATTGATTGTTTGTTGAGATATCAGCCGTTCCTTTCTTGTCTCTTGTAGTGAATGCGATATCTATCGGGTATTCGTCAGAAATTGTACCACTGAATTTTATCGAAACATTTGTGGCCCTCCGTCTCAAAACGGTATTTGTCGGAATGATTCAGACCCCAAAAAGTGAATTTAGAGATAGAATGATGAGAAATTGGACCTTAAAAGTTTTTGTAAAGCAAGAAATAGTATTTATACTCCAGCATAACGTACAGAAATTAAACCCAAGTTGATATTTGTGGCAAAGAATTCAGTTTCCCTAACCGAGTGGATCCCGACATAATACAGCTTTGACACGGTGGGTCACATTTGATGGCCTTATATAGAAGTGTTATGGATTTGTTCAAGGCCATTGTATAAAAAATCAATATATCGATGGTCAGCAGATCAAACCCCTGAAGTCTCGACTTTCACAATCGCGGATCAAACCTCTGAAGTCTACACATACGAGCTTTGCGCACCATGATCCGCCCAAAATTAAATAAAACATGGTGCGCAAAGCTCGTATGTGTAGACTTCAAAGTGA
>NW_027623246.1:15000-27897 GCF_034508935.2 Berghia stephanieae
CTTCAATTGTTGTTGTTGTTGTTTTTGCTCTTCTTCTTCTTCTTCCTCCTCCTCCTCCTCCTCTTCTTCACCAGCTGGAATTGCTATCCAATGACGAGCTAACACTGATATTTACTAAAATCATGAAATTACAACGCCCTATTTTTTAACAGTAGTGTTATATTGTATAAAACTTATGTAACCCTACGTGTTCTTTGAAGTTATTTTTTAAAAATCACACACCTAAATCCTAACAGACATGTTTACAAACTCAATATTATTGAAAAAAAAATAATTATAAAAACATTTAAAAAACCCAAAGAAAAACAACAACAACCCTCCCGCAAAAAAAAAAAAACACAACAAAACAACAAAACAAAACCACAACAATAAAAAGACATCAAAGGAAAACAAAACCATTAAGAAACGCCCTTTCTCTCTAACGTTTTAAGATAATCCATTCACTGAAACGATTGAAATAATATTTCCACCAGCGTTAACACTGTCATTTATTACAACCATAAAATAGCAACGTCCTATTTTTAAATATTAGATTAAGATAGTGTAACAACTTATGCAGGGTTTATTGTTTGTTTGTGGTTGAATCATAACCCCACACAGCTATCCAGAAACACAGAAAGAAAAAGAACAATAATAAAAATGAAAAAGTGAAAAACGACAACAAACAGACAAACCGACAAACCGACAAACAACACAACAAAGGTGAAGAGATAATCCACTAAGTCACCCCTCTCTTTAAAAAAAAAACCTCAACAAAACAACAAAGCAAAACAAAAAAAAACCCTAACAAAACAACAAAGCAAAACAAACAAAAAAAAAAACATCAAAACAAAAACAAAAACATAGAAAACAAAGACAATTTTTAAAACAACAACGAAAAAAAAAACCTAGCAAAAAGAATTTTTTGAAACAAAAAAAAAAACAAAACAAAGCCCAAAACATTTCTTAGATATTCTTATCATATCGTCTTAAACATTTTCATCCTCTCGTCCAAATTGATAATTTTTCATTCACTTAAACCAAAGTGCACACATCAACAGGTCCGATAACCGAACCCAACTCTGGGCTTTGCATACCTTATAATGGACATTATTTTCCTATGGTATTTCCATTACAACAATGAGACCATGACCATTTGGGTTATCAGACCTGCAAAATAAAATAAAAATCAGAGCCCTCCGACCCATGGACCGGATTCTATAGCGTGAAACGGTCAATAGAGATTGCTTGCTACCCTTTAGATATGACGACAGTCTTTAGCAAAGTACTTTCCGCCATATCTAACAGACCCAGCTTCCCAATCACTGCTGGGTGGACCGGGGGGGGGGGGAGGGTAAGAAAAAATATCGACTGCACCCGATCGAACTCGGTCCCCTTTCGCGTGAAGCGAGTGCTCTACCAACTGAGCTATCGGGATTCCCCCCCCCCTTCTGCAAATAAACAGTTCTCAATATCTCCACCTCCTATAATTGCTATCCGATGACGAGCTAACACTGACATTTATTACAATGATAAAATAGCAAAGCCTTATCTTTACAATAGTTTTTTAGATAGTGTAACAACATAATGTGTGAATGTATGTATGAAGTTGCTTTTTAGAAATCAAACACATAAAAATAAAATAAATAAACAAAATTCCCTTTATTCATCCCCAAGGGGAAATTTGTCTTTATGGTCTATTCCAAGGGAAGACTGGAATAACCCAGGCGTCAGCCGCAGTGCAGCGCCGCAAAGTACGCTAGGGCTAGGTGACTTGCTCAAGGCCACACAACGCAGCGGCGGGTGATCGAACTCGTTACCTTTTGGGTACGAAGCAAGGACGGTACCGCTGAGCCACGCTGCCCCTGGTGTAAACCCACACAAACATGTACACAGAAATGAAAAAAAATATATATATAAAAACAACCCGCCATCACCGACCCCCCCCCCCCACCCCCCCCCCCCCCCAACTACAAAAATAAATAAAACAAAACAAACAAAAACAAAAACCAAACAAAACAAATAGAAAAATGTCCGTTCTCATACCTACTTATCATTCGTCATAAAACATTTTCTCTCCCCTTTTTGTCCATATTGATATTTTAAAAACATTTCCTAATATTATTGACACCAGCTATAATTGCTATCCAATAACGAGATTAACACTGACATTTTATTACAATCATTAAACAACAACGCCTTATTTTATACTATTAGACAGTGTAAAAACGTATGTTAAGGTGTGTATAAAGTTGCTTTTTAAAAAATCAAACACATGATATACCCACACTTACATGAACACAGAAATATATTTTTAGAATTAAAAGAATTGAAAATGTAATACCTAAAAATAAATACAAAAACAGAGAAATGGCTAAACCACCCCCCCCCCCCCCAACCCCCAACCTCCAAAAAGATATAAAAGAAAACAACAAACCAAAAAGAAACTAGAGAAAAATACCCGTTCTAATAATTACTTATCATTCGTCATAAAACATTTTCTTTTTCCTCTTGTCCATGTTGATATTTTAAAACATTTCCTAATAATATTATTGACACCAGCTATAATTGATATCCAATGACGAACTAACACAGAGATTTATTTATTACAATCGTTATATAAAAACGCCTTATCTTTACAGTAGTTTTAGATAATGTAAAAACGTTTGTGAAGGTTTGTATAAAGTTGCTTTTTAAAAATCAAACACATGATATAGCGACGCGGACATGCACGCATACATTTTTAAAAACATTAAAAAATTGAAAAAGTAGATACAAGAAAATAAAAACACAAAAAGAGAGAATTCGCTAAACCAACCCCCCCCCCCCCCCCCAAGTACAATAAGAAACAAAACAGAACAAACAAACAAAAACCAAACAAAACAACAAAACAAAAAGAAAAATACCCGTTCTAATAATTACTTATCGTTCGTCATAAAACATTTTCTGTCCCCCTCTTGTCCATATTGATATTTTAAAACATTTCCTAATATTATTGACACCAGCTATAATTGCTATCCAATGACGAGATTAACACTGACATTTTATTACAATCATTAAATAACAACGCCTTTTTTTATACTATTAGACAGTGTAAAAACGTATGTGAACGTATATATAAAGTTGCTTTTTAAAAATCAAACACATAAATACCCACACAATGAACACAGAAATATATTTTAAAATTTTTTAAATTGAAAATGTGATACCGAAAAATAAAGTAGATAAAGGGAGAAATCGCTAAACCAACCTGCCTCCGCCTCTCTCTCTCTCTCTCTCCCCCCCCCCCCCCCCCAACCTACAAAAATGAATAACACAAATCAAACAACAACAAAAACAAAACCCCTAAACAAAACAACAAACCAAATAGAAGCGTTAGAGAACTACCCGTTCTAATCCCTACCTATCGTTCGTCATAAAACATGTTTTTCCCCTCTTGTTCATATTGATATTTTACAACATTTCCTAATATTATTGACACCCTTGCAATCTAATGACGGGCTTAATACTGACATTTATTACAATCATTAAATATCAACGCCTTATTTTTACAGTAGTTTTAGATAGAGTAAGAACTTATGTGAAGGTAGACCGGTCTATGTATAAAGTTGCTTTATACAAATCAAACACATAATAAACCCACACAGACAAGTACACAGAAATAATAAAAAACCCATTAAAAATGAAAATGTAATACCGAAAAATAAAATACAAAAAGAGAAAATTCCCTAAGCTAACCTTCCTCTCTCTCTCTCTCTCTCTCTCTCTCTCTCTCTCTCTCTCTCTCTCTCTCTCTCTCTCTATCTCTCTCTCTCTCACTCTCTCACTCTCTCTCTCTCTCTCTCTCTCTCTCTCTCTCTCTCTCTCTCTCCCCCCCCCCCCCAACCTACAAAAAGAAATAACACCAAACAATCAAACAAAAACAAAACAAAACAACAAACCAAAAAGAAAGGTGAGAAAAATGCCCGTTCTAATCTCTACTTATCATTAGTCATAAAATGTTTTTCCTTTTTGTCCGTATTGATATTCTAAAACATTTCCTAATATTATTGCCACCAGCTATAATTGCTATCCAATGACGAGCTTAAAACTGATATTTTATTACAATCCTTAAATAACAACACCTTATTTTTTCAGTAGTCATAGGTGGTATAATACTTATCTAATGTGAACGTAAATATACAGTTGCATTTTTGTTTATCAAACACATAATTCAAAAACAGCACAACAGACATGTAGGATAAATTAAAAAATAAATAAATAAAAAATTGAAAATTGTAATACCGAAAAAAAAATAAAGAGAAAATTCGCTAAACCAAAACGCCTCCGCACCCCCACCCCCTCCCCAACTAAAAGAAATAACACAAAACAAACCTAAAAAACCTACTTATTATTCGTCATAAAACATATTCTGTCCCCTCTTGTCCATATTAATATTTTAGAACATTTTCTAATATTATTGTCACCACCAGCTATAATTGCTATCCAATGACGAGAGTAACACTGGCATTTTATTACAATCATAAAATCACAAAGCCCTATTTTTACAGTAGTTTTAGATAGTGTAAAAACTTATGAGACGGTATGTAGAAAATTGCTTTTCTAATCAAACACATAATATACCCACACAGACATGTAGCTACACAGATTTTTTTTTAAAAACATAAAAAAATTGAAAATGTAATACTGAAAAAAAATTAGAGAAAATTCGCTAACCCAACCCGGGTCCGCCTCCCCCCTCCACCCCCCCCCCCCCCCCCCCACCAATCTATAAAAAGAAACAATACAAAACAAACAAACAAAAACCAAACAAAACAACGAACGAAACAGAAACGGCAGAAAAATGCCCGATCTATAACCTACCTATCATTCGCCATAAAATATTTTTCTCCCTTCTTGTCTATATTTACGAGGGCTCTTTCAGAAATAACCGAAAAATGCCCATTGCTCAGCAACCAGTGGAGATTTTTTATTTCTGTAAACGACATGATATTCCTTATTTCCTTACGGATATTCCCAGAAATTATGAAGTGCATCATTTTGCACAATGAATTTCTAGACGATTTTAAAGATGGCGGCCCACCTTGAAACTTGGTCAAAGGAGGAAATCAGAGCTGTCATACGTTTTTTGAACGCCAAAAGTCTGAATCCTACCGAAATTCATAAAGAACTTCAGAGTGTATATGGTGAGCATGTTATAAGCCGTACACAAGTCTATCACTGGTGTAATTTGTTTGAAGCCGGCCATTCCGACTTGACAGACAGGGAAGGGAGAGGGCGTTCGATAACTGCGACGTCAGAAGACAATGTGAAGCGAGTTGATGAGCTTATTCGTCAAGACAGGAGGTTGAAACTTCATGAAATCGCAAGCAGTCTTGAAATTTCGGAAACTTCTGCCCATAGAATTGTATTTGATGAACTTGGCTACAGAAAAGTCAGCGCAAGATGGGTTCCTAAGCAATTGACAGACAATCATAAAGAACAAAGATTGGACATCTGCAGGGAACTTTTGAGAAGAAGCAAGAGCTCACGCAGGGTTCACGGGCATACTGCCAACGCCGGCGGAGACTTTCTAGGGTACGATGTGACTTTTCTTGACAGCATAGTCACCGGTGATGAGACTTGGTTGCACCATTGCACCCCAGAAACAAAGCAAGATTCGATGACATGGAAACATCCATCCTCACCTGTCGCGAAGAAATTCAAAGTCATGCGGTCAGCAAACAAAATAATGGGAACTGTTTTCTGGGACAGTCGTGGTGTTATTCTGTTCGAAACCTTACAACCTGGAGAAACAATCAATGCTGCAAGGTACTGCCAAACTCTTGACAAGCTTAGGGAGGCCATTCGCAGAAAGCGCCCAGGGCAGTTGACCAACGGGGTCATTTTGCAACACGACAACGCTACACCCCACACAGCACGAGTGACGCAAGGTTGGCTAGAGAAATATGGATGGGAGATTTTGCCACACCCACCACACAGTCCAGACCTCGCACCATCTGATTATCACCTCTTTGGGCCACTGAAACGTGAGCTGGCAGGAAAGCCCTTTGATGTCGATGAAGAGGTTGCTGACCATGTGCGGAAATGGCTACAAAACCTTGACGGAAATTTCTTCCGAGAAGGTATCTATTCCATGGTGCGGCGTTGTCAGAAGTGTGTCGACAGACTTGGCTGTTACGTAGAGAAATGAATTACGAGTCAAGGTATGAACACGTGCAAGAATTTTGTTGATAGCATAAAAAACGCGGATTTTACAGGCATTTTTCGGTTAATTATGAAAGAGCCCTCGTATATTCTAAAAGATTTCCTATTATTATTACTAACAATACCAGTGATTGCTATCCGGTGACGAGATCCCGCTGACATTAAATAGGCTTCAACAGTCGTGACGTCACTTCCCTCGTAATGAAGCATAGTAACTTAGTAATTGGTTCTAAACTATCGGAACAATGGCGGATGCCCTTATGAAATACTTCTCCGACGAGCATAAAAGTGTATCCAGAGGAGAAAAACATAAATCTGATCATGTTTTGACTTTTATTCATTCTGATCACGTGACATGTGAAAAAGTTCTAGCCAGCATGAAGAATAAAAAGTACCGATTTTCTTTGTTTAGAACCAAGCTGCTCGTTGCTGGGCGGACGTGACATCAGACTTTTGAATCCTATTGCATTACAATCATAAAATCACATTGCCCTGTTTTTACATTCAGAAAAGTGAGTGGAGCAGGCACTTTATGTTGGTAACAACAAGAGTTGAGTGAGTAGGAAAGGACCAGAAGACAATAGAGAATAAAACTTTTTCGCGGCGGTGATGGGGTTTGAACCCGCCACCTTATTGGTACGACAACTCCGCCTGGCCGGTGAGAGCGTGACTCTACAGTATGAGCTATCCACGAAAATTTTTTATTCTCTATTGTCTTCTGGTACTTTCCTACTCACTCATCGCCTGTTTTTATAGTCGTTTTGGATACTAGAACTAGTGTCTAAGTGAGTAGGAACATGCCAAAAGACAAATAATTAATAGAGAATAAAAATGGAGTGGTGGATAAATAGCTCATACGGTAGATCACGATCTCGACGGCCGGGCGGAGTTGTCGCATCAGTAAGGTCGCTGGTTCGAGCCCCCATGCCGCCGCGAAATGTTTATTCTCTCTTGTCTTCTGGCACTTTCCTACTCACATCGTTCCTGGTTATTATCAACATAAGTACCTGCTCTTGAGCTTTTGAGCTTTTTTATATAGCGCAATATCCACTAAAAGTGCTCGAAGCGCTCTACAAGGGATCCCTAGCCAACAGCAACATTCAACAAGTAGAATGAGACATGACGCCTGTTAGGCGATATTACAATTTTTATTTCGGACAGAGACAACGGTGTTGACGGCCAGGTACTCATTTTACACCTGAGTACGGTGAGAGAATGTGAGTAAAGAGCCTTTTCCAAGGACTCAACTATGCGCTGAGCGAGGCTGGAACCCAGGACATTCCGAACCGAAAGCGAGAGTCATGATGTACCACAAGACCACATCGTCTGCTCCACCCACTTTTCTGAACATAACAAGTGTCCTGACATTATAATGACTAACAGAAAAGCTTTCACATTCTCTCTCATTGAATAATGACTCTTGTTAACGGAGATAACACTACGTTAAGAAATTAAGGAACCGGCACCGGGTTTTTCTTGGTGCGGCTACGTGGTCTTGTGGTTTGGCACTCGCTTTCGGATCGGAAGGTCCTGGGTTCGAGCCTCGCTCGGCCGGCGCATAGTTGACTCCTTGGAAAATAAAGGCTCCTTTCTCACATTCTCTCACCGTACTAAGGTGTAAAATGAGTACCTGGCCGTTAACAGCGTTGACTAGCGTCCTATCCAAAGGAAAGCAAGCAATGGCTGTTGCCTATTTCACGCTATAGAAACCGGGATAAACTCCGGCTCTATGGGGCTAATGGCTCTGAAGAACTACAATTATTTTTCCTAAATCAGTGGCAAGTGTAGCAGTGAGACAGTTACATTGTAGCACGGTAAGACACATTATTTACGGTCAATGAAGACTGAGAAATGAACAGTGAGGCCTTTTGGTTGAATTTAGTGTCAAGTAGGTTTTCAATCAAATGAAAGTCAGAACGGTACTCCGTCCGTACTCTAGAAAAATGAATACAACACCTTTTGACAAATTTTGGCCAGAAAAATAGTCCTTCAAATATCGATCGGTAAAAATGACCCTCATCTTGGCCAAAATCTCTCAAATCTGAAACTTCGAAAAGGTTTGAGAGTTTTTGCCAAGATGAGGGTCATTTAAATCGATTGATATATAGAGGACGAGTTTTCTGGCCAAATCTTTAAACATGTGTTTTTTTTTCCAGAGTGCGGTAGAATATTAAATGGCATTTCTAAAGCATTTTACTCGGTATGTAACAGTCTATGTGCTTCACATAAATTATATGTCACAATGTAAGAGCCCGTATAATACAGATATTATATATTATATATTCTTTAATTTGATATATAGTGCTAAATTATACGGGTAAGTACAGAATTAAAATGTGAAGAATTATGATATATTGATGATTAATTTCAATGAAAAAGTTATGATTAGTATTTCATGTATAAAAGACATTTATTGGCATGAGTAGACTTAGAATGTATAGAATAATAACTATATCTGAGAACGTAGTTAGAGGTGGTAAAAATCTAATTAAAAATAGGACCCGGCATTGAAGCTTCGGGTTGAATACAGTGGAGCAGCTTTTGAAATGCAATTCAGAACAGTGGCACTTGTCTTAACGTCACTTACGACAATCTCGGTGCATATAATACATACTATATTCGTTAAATTTAATATATTGATAGTTTATATTGGTAATGAAAAAAATGATCTGATAAATTATGATGTGTTATTGAATACTTTCAATGAGGCATCATGAGAGAATTTCATTTACGAAATCGCGTCATTGTAAATAGGTGAAGTATGAGGGAATTTCATTTACAATAGTGCTTTATTGTATATAGGTGAAGTATATTATGGCCTACTTATTATAAAGTTTTGATACATTTAATTAAAAAATCCGACTTTTCTGGAAAGGAAAATTAAAAGAAAATTGGTTATATTCAAAACGAATAAAGCCATTTTTATGTATAAAGAGCTCTTTACTGGGACGAGGCGAAGATTATATGTTTGTGTGCACGTATTTATTAGGCTAAAAAAATGTGATATGACTTCTTTATGAAAAGGCAGGGGAAAACAAGAATTGGCTTTTAATATCAGCAACATAATTTATCCAACGTCACATTTGGCAAATGTTTATCACTTGAACGAAAATCGCATAAGATTTGATATTTTGTTGAGAAGTATGTCTAGATACTCGGTTTAAATTAATTCTAAAGAGATATTATAACGTGAAATCATCATCATCCATCGTAGCTTGTCCTCTTGAGCACGTTGCCGATCAGCTGTCTCCACGAATCACGATCCTCTGTCCATCCATCATCATTCATCGTGGCTTGTACTCTTGAGAACATTGCCGGTCAGCTGTCTCCACGTATCACGATCCTCTGTCCATCCATCATCATCCATCGTAGCTTGTACTCTTGAGAACATTGCCGGTCAGCTGTCTCACGTATCACGATCCTCTGTCCATCCATCATCATCCATCGTAGCTTGTACTCTTGAGAACATTGCCGGTCAGCTGTCTCCACGTATCACGATCCTCTGAGGTGCGCATGAAATCTGTGTTGCTTTTTAAATCACAATTGGCCATTCTAAGGTTATTTAAATATGTCATTCTCCGTCTTCCTCTAGCTCTCTTTCCTTCGATCATCCCAGATGTTACCAACTTTTCTATTCCGTCTCTTCTCCACACATGTCCCAGAAACCGTAACTGCCTCTTCAGATCATGGTATCTATCAATACTCTTCCTTTTCTAAACACACTAAATACATGCTGACTAAATGGGTTTTCCTGCAAAGTCATCCATAATGGTCGACTCTCCGAGGATTTTGATAATACCTCAGGAGTTAGGCAAGACTGTTTGCTGTCCCCACTTCTATTTCTTGTGGTATTGGACTGGCTGACAAAGACAGCATATGGCAATTCCAACAATGGCATCAATGGACGTTTTCAAAAAGACTTAAAGACCTTGAATTTGCAAATGACTTAGCCCTCCTTTCACACCGCCTACAAGACATGCAGAACAAAGTCACGGCCTTGGAAGAAACAGCTCAGCAAGTTGGTCTCAAGATTAGTGAAGAGAAGACAAAACTCATGCGCTTAACTGCCAAACAAGAAGCACAAATCACCATCTCTGGCACAGCAGTAGAAGATATCAGGGATTTACATACCTTGGCAGCAAAATCAGTCAGTCGGGTGAAACTGATGAAGACATCATCGCTAGAATCAAGAAAGTGCGCCAGGCCTTTGCAATATTGAGAGCGATATGGAAAGCGTCCAGCATATCCACAAACACCAAGCTCAAAATATTTAACACTAATGTTAAAGAAGTCCTGCTCTATGGGTCAGAGACTTGGCGAACAACCTTGACCACATCAGCCAAGGTACAAACTTTTGTCAATCGCTGTCTTCGACAAATACTCAGGTTGAAATGGTTTGACAAAGTGCCAAATGCTGACCTTTGGACAAGAACAAACCAAGAACAAATGGATGTCCAGGTCAGACGCAGAAAGTGGTGATGGGTTGGCCATACCCTGCGGAAAGAGCCCTGTAATATAACCAAGCAGGCTCTCGAATGGAACCCACAGGGCGGAGGAAACGGGGTCGTCCAAAACAGACTTAGAGGAGAAGCAAGCCTTCACCAAGATTTGAGCATCTCCAATCTTACCTGGAGTAAGGCAAAGGTCTGTACCAAGGACAGAAGAAGATGGAAGAGTGCTGTTGAGGCCCTATGCTCCGCCAGGAGCCAAGAGGTATAAGTCAAGTAAGTCAAGTCAAATGGTTTACGAATGACTTAGACTAGATTATACACATTAGAATCAACTGTCAAAATAACGCAGTGACCTGTATTATATAGTTATGAAAACCAATAAATCGGATCAATATTCGATAACAATATATATATATATATATATATATATATATATATATATATATATATATATATTGTTTTTGTTGGTTTGTTGAATAAAGAGTAACAGGAACCTCCTCCTCTAGGTTCCATGCCTGGTCCAGGCTTCGGATACTGCATGAATTATCTCTCTCCATTCCTCACTGTCTCTTGCTTTTTCAAACAGCTCTTGGATTGTTAGGTTGGTGAAGCCCTTCAGTTGGTCTATGAGTGTTTTTCTTTGTCTCCCCCGGGCGCGTTTACCAGGTATTTTTCCACAACTTGCCAGGTATTCATTTTTATCTTTCCTTACTATGTGTCCGAAAAAGGATAGTTGTCGATCCGCTATTAAGGGCATTAGTTTCCTTTGTTGGTATGTTTGTTTTAGCACTTCTTCGTTCGTTTTGTGTGCAGTATACGATATTCTCTGCATCCTTCTCAAGCACCACATTTCAAAAGATTCAATGTTCTTTTGTGTTTCTGCATTTGTAGTCCAGCTTTCGCATCCGTATAACAAGATTGGCCACACGTAGCACTTCAAGACTCGGAATCTAATCCCGAACGACATCTGTTTGTTTTTCAAATGTTTCCCAGGTCCATGAAGGCCTGTTTGGCTTGAGTTATTCTTGCTCGTATGTCTCGGTTACATCTTCCATCTGTTGTCACTATTGAACCTAGGTATTTAAAACTTTCTACGTTGGTAAGTTGCTCGCCGTGAATCGTTATATTGCAGGTGTTGTTGTTTTTGGGGTTTTTCTGTATTACCATGCATTCCGTTTTGGTGATATTCACTTCCATTCCCTTGGCTTCACTATCTACTACCACTTTGTCAACAATCTTTTGAAGTTGGATTTCTGATGTTGCAATGAGTACCGTATCGTCTGCGTATCTTATATTATTTATGTTGTGACCTCCTACTTTTATTCCCTCCATATTAGTTATGCCCCTCATGATTGTTTCTTGGTATAGATTAAACAGATCTGGTGAGGCAACACACCCTTGACGGACTCCTTTCTTAATAGGAATGGAATTTCCTGTAGAGTTTCCGATTTTGATAGATGCCTGCTGGGTGTAGTATAATGTTTGCATGAGTCTGAGGTCTTTCTCATCAGCGCCAATGGAGTGCAGTTGTTTTAGTATTTCTTCGTGGCGTACTCTATCAAAAGCTTTTTTGTAGTCGACAAAACAGAGGTATAGTGGGGTCTGAACCTGTATAGCTCTTTCACTTAAAACACGGAGGAGGTATATTGCGTTCCTTGTCCTCTGTCAGGTTGGAATCCATATTGTTCTTCTGCGATTTCGGGGTTAATCTTATTCCTTAGCCTGTTGATAATTATACGCAACAGTATTTTGTTGATGTGGCTTATTAAACTTATAGTTCTAAAATTTTCGCATCTGACTGCACCTGCTTTCTTTGGTATTGCTATGAAAATAGAGTTACAGAGATCTTCTGGAATTTTCCCAGTGTTGTATGTATTGTTGAATAATATGTGAAGTTCATCAATTGCTAGATCTCCTAGTAACAGGAACACACAGGGTTTATTGAGAATATTGGGGGGGGGGGGGAAGATTAAATGTGGCCCACGTTCACATTTGCAGGTCTGATAACAGGACGCAATTATGGGCTCGTTTTAATATTGTTGTCGTGGACAAATATTTTGCGTTGGTTTGCGAGTATTTCCATTACACACAAATATTAAATTTTAGATGTCAGTCTGAAAAAAAAGTATATTTATTCTCTTCAACAAGGCATACAAACTGACCCAAGGCTGCTATTACTAGCTATAAATTCAGTCTTTTGCATGTAAATTGATAACACTGTTTTGAAATTGTCTGTATCATATAATTTGTTTACTGGAAG
>NW_027623247.1:0-5000 GCF_034508935.2 Berghia stephanieae
GCCACGCGCTGAGTCATACTTCCCCCCTCCCCCCCATCAAACATCCTGGCAATGTATTGTTTCCTTCAACTTCCCAAGGAGTTCAAAGAAACCGTGCTCGATTGTAAATGATCAAAATGAATTAAAGATTAATAATGGACACGAATATCTAAATCTCAATATTGTAATTGTTTAGCAGTACTTAATTAGTTAGCTAATTGTACTAAGTAATCGGTATCCAGTACTGCCCGGAAGTCAGGTTAGACTGTCGACGGTCTGGGATTCAAAATGTCAAGGGGTTTAAACTAGGTGGAATAGAATGATACAGAACATAAAAACCCAGTTCAGCCTAAGAACAATTGCCTATGTTCTTAAAGTCAAAATAAAGGGCAATGTTTTGAGGAGTGGTTGGGGCTGTATCTGAGTAGGGGACAATTGATAACATCACTCTAACATGCCTGATAAAGCTACTAAAATTAGCCAAATACAAGATTGTAACTTCAGTTTAAAATCTTAATTTAAACAAATAATTAAATAATGAAAAGGAGAAACGAAAAACAAATAAAACTTATTTTTCACAGCAATCCTTTATGCATATCATTATTTATATACATATATAAGTGCAAACGTTATACTGTGAATTTGTAAGATGGCTTATCTGTAACCAAAGTGGTAATTCAATAGAAGTTTGTATGAAGAGCTACGTAAGGTAAATGCAATGATACAGACCTGCCAAGCAGAACGATATATTGTATTTTATCCGATTCATAGACCCAAATGCGCGAATTTTATTTTGAAAGGTTTTTGTACTAAACATAACTTGAAGATTGACCAAGAACAATATCCACTAAACGCGCTCAAAGTGCTTTAAAATGCAGCGGCCCTCAGCATCTTCATCATTTCAAACACGACCAGCACCACCACCATCACCACCACCACCAGCACCACAGATAATAATCACCAATTGAACCTACTACAAATAAACAGTAATTTCTATCACCACCATTACCACCACCAACACCACAAATAATAATCACCAATTCAACCTACTACAAATAAATACTAATTACCACCATCACTCCCAACGCCAACACGTCATTGGTACATCTACATAAAAATCAGAACTATTGATGCTATGCGTCTAGTTAAAATAATCACAACATCCACCAGTGGGATATAACGTACCACCACACAGAATTATGGGTAACCTTAAACGTTTATAATCTGATAGACATAATTAATTAAGTAATAACTAATCATTAAAATGGCAGTCTAGAAACAATATCAACGAGCTGAGTGACGTCAATTTCGTTCCATCTATACCTACACAACATCACAACTCCTATCACCATTGCCAAAGAATCAATCACTACAGCCACTAACATTATCATAAGCACCACTTCAGCCCCGTCGTGATCGTAATAAAAACTTAAGATTTAATGCAGTCCAATTTCCCCTGATATCTGCTAACATCGCTTCATAGGCGGACCAAAGCCATCACCATCTCTTTATATGTAGGACCGGCCTGTAAGGCGATATTCCAATGATAAATATTTCGACGAAAACAAGGTTGTTGCTTCCCAGGTACTCATTTACACCTGGTTCGTTGAGAGAATGTGAGTAAAGAGCCGCTCCAGAAAGGGACTCGAACTAGGGACGTATGAGTCCGAATGCGATTGTCTTACCACAAGACCACACAAGATACCATCACAGTATTAAAACCGTCATCACCAACATCACCTCTACAGCAGCATTCTATTTATTACCATCACGGACAGAGCGCCTCAACTATCATCACTACATCATGGTCGAAACAAGAACAACATCACTGCTATCATCGTCACAAATACTAACGATAGTTTTTATATAGCACAATATCCACTCGAAGTCACAAAGCGCTTTACAGGAGGTCCAAAGCCAACAGAAACACTTAACATGTAGGACGAGACATGACGCCTGTTAGGCAATGTTCCATTTTGTCAGACATAACAACGCAGTTAACGGCCTGGTACTCATTTTATACCTGAGTACGGGAAGTGTGAGTGAAGAGCCTTTTCCAAGGACTCAACTATACGCTGAGCGAGGCTCGAACCCAGGATTTTCCCATCCGAAAGCGAGTGTCATACCACAAGACCACATAACGGCATATTCTTCTTCCTTATTTCACACTTTTCTTTGTTCCCTCTGTCGGGTTGTCTCTATCTCCTTCTGTGTCTATTCCTCTCTTTCGTTGTCTTATTCTTCTTTCTACCTCCACGATCACGACTACCACCACCACCACCAACACTACCACCACCACCACCACCTCTACCACCACCACGACCACCTCTACCACCACCACGACCACCTCTACCACCACCACGACCACCTCTACCACCACCACTACCACCTCTACCACCACCACCACCTCTACCACCACCACGACCACCTCTACCACCACTACCACCACGACCACCTCTACCACCACCACCACGACCACCTCTACCACCACCACCACTACTACCACCACGACCACCTCTACCACCACCACCACGACCACCTCTACCACCAACACCACTAACACCTCTACCACCACCACCACGACCACCTCTACCACCACCACCACGACCACCTCTACCACCACCACGACCACCTCTACCACCACCACGACCACCTCTACCACCACTACCACCACTACCACCACGACCACCTCTACCACCACCACCACGACCACCTCTACACCACCACCACCCCCCTACCACCACGACCACCTCTACCAACACCCCTCACCCCACGACCACCTCTACCACCACCACACACACCTACCACCACGACCACCTACTACCACCACCACACCACCACTCTACCACCACCACACCACCACTACTACCACACACCACCACCACCACCACACCACTACTACCACCACCACGACCACCTCTACCACCACCACCACGTACTACCACCACCACCACCACCACTACACCCTAACCACCACGACCACCTCTAACCACCCACTACCACGACCACCTCTACCACCACCACCACTACCACCACGACCACCTCTACCACCACTACTACCACCACGACCACCTCTACCACCACACGACCACCCTAACCACCACCACTACCACCACACCACCACTACCACCACCACACCTACCACCCCACGACCACCTCTACCACCACCACACACCTACCACACCACCACTCTACCACCACCACGACCACCTCTACCACCACCACACCACCTCAACCACCACCACACCACCCACCACCACCTCTACCACCACCACGACCACCCTACCACCACCACGACACCTCTACCACCACCACGACCACCTCTACCACCACCACGACCACCTCTACCACCACCACCACCACCACCACCACCTCTACCACCACACCACTGACCACCTCTACCACAACACCACACGACCACCTCTACCACCCACCACCACTACTCACCACCACCACAACTACTACCACCACGACCACCTCTACCACCACCACACCTCTACCACCACCACTACCACCCACCACGACTACTACCACCACGACCACCTCTACCACCACCACCACTACCACCACGACCACCTCTACCCACCACCACCACCACCTCTACCACCACCACCACCTCTACCACCACCACCACCCTACCACACCACACGACCACCTCTACCACCACCACCACGACCACCTCTACCACCACCACCACTACCAGCACGACCACCTCTACCACCACCACCACTACCACCACGACCACCTCTACCACCACCACCACGACCACCTCTACCACCACCACCACCTCTACCACCACCACCACTACTACCACCACCACCACCACCATCACCACTACCACCACCACCTCTAGATCTCTAATCATTACCATAGCAAGCTCACTACGTAAACATTTTTAGGTCTTCCGAATATATTTTAATTCTTCGGTGGTTGGCAGCTCCATGTTGTACAGGCGGCCAGGAAGTGTGTTTTTTTAACGGGGTGGGGGTGGAGGGAGAGGGATTGGTTATATGATGTGGCAGTCGGGGGAGGGACAGACAAAGGGGAAAAAGAGGGTGACAGAATAAAAGAAGAGGATAAAGAGATACAGAGAAGGAAATGGCAGGTGTAAGACTGAGACATGAAATTGGAGAGCAAAAAAAAAAAAAGGGGGGGGGGAGAGAAAGAAGAGAGAGAGAGAGAGAGAGAGAGAGAGAGTGGGAGAGATAGAGAGAGAAAGAAGAAGAGAGAAGAGAGGAGAGAGAGAGAGGAGAGAGAGAGAGAGAGGGGGGGATAGACAGATAAGGAGCGAGAGACAAAGAAACGTGTGAAATGAGGAAGATGTATGAAAAACCACGAGATAAGGAATGGGAAAGAAGTCAGTACAGAAAGAAAGAATGGGGGGGGGGGGGGTGAGGGGGTGAGGGGGGACAAATGAGACTTAGAGAATAGATACGTAGATCCAAGAGAGTGAAATTTTTAAAAATAACTAAAGAAAAATAAATTAAAGAGAGATAGATAGATAGATAGATACTACAGTAGAACATGAAAGTAACGTACTCGGAAATAGCGAGAACTCGGAAATAGCGAGTAAAATCTAAATCCCGTTTTTTCCCCTTATTTGAGTCAATAAAATGAGCATGAAAGTAGCGAGTATGAAAAAGAGGTCAACTCGGAAATAACGAGCATTTCCTGCCCCAGCCTAGGACTGCGAACGAAGTAAAGCAAAACCAGAGACAATGGCAATTTAAATATTTTTAGCCTAGCCTCTTTTCTTTTCTTATTTTTCGTTACGAGTAATATTACATAGTAGCCTAGTCTGTAGTAGTAGGGCTACATAATAGGCGAAACAAATTTGGGTGAGGGTTGGGTTTGTGTCAGCGACATCTATATGAAGTCCTAGGTTTGTGTGCTTGTGTGTGTGTATTGGGGGTGGGGGTCAATTATTCACCCAATGTGGTGCCACTGCGACGCGCGAGGTAAGCACATGTCAACATGCCTCACTTCGCAGCATCGGTCAGCGAGTAGCATTCGTTAACGAA
>NW_027623247.1:7500-10424 GCF_034508935.2 Berghia stephanieae
GTAGTAAGTAGTAGTAGTAGTAGTATAGTAGTAGTAGTAGTAGTAGTAGTATAGTAGTAGTAGTAGTAGTATAGTAGTAGTAGTAGTATAGTAGTAGTATAGTAGTAGTAGTAGTAGTAGTAGTAGTAGTAGTATAGTTAGTAGTAGTAGTAGTAGTAGTAGTAGTAGTAGTAGTAGTAGTAGTAGTAGTAGTAGTAGTAGTAGTAGTAGTAGTAGTATTAGTAAGTAGTAGTAGTATTTAAGTATAGTAGTAGTATAGTAGTAGTAGTAGTAGTAGTAGTGAGTATAGTATGTAGTAGTAGTAGTAGTAGTAGTAGTAGTAGTAGTAGTAGTAGTAGTAGTAGTAGTAGTAGTAGTAGTAGTAGTAGTAGTTAGTAGTAGTAGTAGTAGATAAAAAATCCTACGATTTCGATACATTAATCTTTATTGACATTATGGCCATATGAATACATTTATTGTGAAACAAATCGTTGTACAAATTTATGTTTCATAAAAATACATATAATATAAATGCCTGACATAAATCTATCATAAATAATTTATACAATAAAAGTTTTATATACAAATCAAGTAAAGCTACATAATATTGCATCAATTGTAAAGAAATACATTGAATTTGAAGGTCTCCCTCCTGGTCATAAAGAAAAATGATTGAATAACGATAGAAATAACCTGTGGTAACCCTAAACACATGACCTTTGCCCTTATAAATGATTATAGTCAAAAAGTTACCATTACCTACCACGTTGTTTCACCATTTATCTATTCAGAGTAAAATACACCCACACTCCTTTATAACAAACTCCTTAGATTCCAGCATGTTTTGTCGTATATAGTCAGTTTATTTTGTAACGGTAAACAGTTGTGACCTACAATCACAATTTGGTATAAACTCCACAGTTGTGACCGACAATCACAATTTGGTATAAACTCCACAGTTGTGACCGACAATCACAATTTGGTATAAACTCCAGTTGTGACGACAATCACAAATTGTATAAACTCAGTGTGACGACAATCACAAATTGGTATAAACTCCACAGTTGTGACTGACAATCACAAATTAGTATAAACTCCACAATTGTGACCGACAATGACAAATAGTATAAACTCCACAATTGTGACGACAATCACAAATTGTATAAACTCCACAATTGTGACCGACAATCACAAATTGGTATAAACTCCACAATTGTGACCGACAATCACAAATTGGTATAAATTTCCACAATTGTGACCGACAATCACAAATTGGTATAAACTCCACAATTGTGACCGACAATCACAAATTGGTATAAACTCCACAATTGTGACCGACAACCACAAATTGGTATAAACTCCACAATTGTGACCGACAATCACAAATTGGTATAAACTCCACAATTGTGACCGACAATCACAAATTGGTATAAACTCCACAATTGTGACCGACAATCACAAATTGGTATAAACTCCACAATTGTGACCGACAATCACAAATTGGTATTGTCACAGTAAAGGTTGTTCACAATTATCTTATTAAATTTTATTTTATTAAGAACTGAATTCATCTCACTCCAGTTATATTTCGGTAGGCTTAGATAAACTTTACCTTCTAATATTAGATCGTCTTTCCTTTTATAGCCTTCCCTCGAATTAATTTCTAATTAGTGAATACTTTTCGTTCTACATTCTGTCACGTAGCCACTTATTATAAAAGCTGATAGGTCTAACATTCTACACTCACTTCTCTCCACAATCTTTGCCGGACGGCCAGTCGCTCTATTCCTTATATATATATATACTGGAAGATTTTTATCTTTTGGGACTTTGTAGATATTATATCTACACCATTAAGACCCCGGAGCTTTTAACTTTGATTGTATAATCTTCAAGGATCAAACCCGAGCCCGCTGTCAACGAGTTACACAATAACCCCTTACCAATTGCCTGGAAGTGGAATTTTACGAGCCCGAGCCTGTTATCAGACGAATATATCATCCAAGCCTGTCAACTGCCTGGAAACGTAAACTTACGAACCTGACATTATCATAAGTTACGTAATATATTCACATCTCTATTTGTAACTGCCACGATCACTGTTTATCTCTTTTAATTAAATTTCATCATTATTTTTATTTCATTGTAAACAAATCGTTAATTGTTTTTCATTTATAGTAACTAGTAAATTCTGGGGCCTCATTCTACATATATCTTTATGCATAGTCGAGTAGCTCTTTACTCACTTGAGACTATGACAGTATAAACTCCACAATTGTGACCGACAATCACAAATTGGTACGTATAAACTCCACAATTGTGACCGACAATCACAAATTGGTATAAACTCCACAATTGTGACCGACAATCACAAATTGGTATAAACTCCACAATTGTGACCGACAATCACAAATTGGTATAAACTCCACAATTGTGACTGACAATCACAAATTGGTATAAACTCCACAATTGTGACCGACAATCACAAATTGGTATAAACTCCACAATTGTGACTGACAATCACAAATTGGTATAAACTCCACAATTGTGACCGACAATCACAAATTGGTATAAACTCCACAATTGTGACCGACAATCACAAAATGGTATAAACTCCACAATTGTGACCCACAATCACAAATTGGTATAAACTCCGGATGAATCAGATACTTGAAAATCAATTCTAAGTTTTAAAATCCAGAAACATCAAAATGTTGTTTTTTCTCTCAATAAAACATTCCAACTGGGGTAAACTGAGGTAACTTTCAACGCCGGGTTTTTGAAATCAGGGTCACTTTCAAAGTCAGGGTAACTTTGTATACCACTGTAACTTTCAATATCAGGGTAACTTTGTACATCAGGGTCACTTTCAAAGTCAGGGTAACTTTGTACATCAGGGTCACTTTCAAAGTCAGGGTAACTTTGTATACCACTGTAACTTTCAA
>NW_027623248.1:0-10426 GCF_034508935.2 Berghia stephanieae
ATGGGTTTGATACGATGAAAAAATGTTAAAAAGTGGGGTTGGCATTAGAATTGATTTTCCCAAGGAGGCTTTATTGTTTGGGTTTTGGGGATTGAAAAGGGACTAATTAATTTAACCTAATATAATATAATCGGGGCATTAAATATTTTATTGTAATTAAAACGTTAAAATTTTAGGTTTGGGGTTTGAGTTAAAGGGAAGGTTGGTAATGATGGAGGGGAGTACCTAGAGTTACCTATTTTGGCGAAAGGGGCTGCTTTGATTACAAATTCGTTTCTAAGAATTTTTTACATAGAAAGGGAAAAAAAGAATATTTTTTTTTGGTTTTTTTTTTTATACATTATTATTTTTATTATTATATTATTTATTATTATTTATTATTTTATTATTTTTATTATATTATTAAATTATTGCTATTTTTATTTTATTATTATTATTTTTATTATTATTATTATTTTTATTATTATTATTATTACATCATCATCAAATCAGAAATACTATTCCCCTGCCTCTCCCCCCCTCGGATGTGACCCATTCGAATTCAAATAAATAAATTTTTTTTTAAAATTGCAAGCCAAAATAATTGGTGAAACATTGAAATACCCCATTAGATTTAAAACTTTTCAGTTTAAAACCTTTTTGAAACTAGCCCCCCAAAATTCACCCCTATTCAAATTTCTAATTTTTTTATTTTGCAAGCAAGAAAAAAGACAAAAGGGGCTGAAGAATTTTTTTAAAAAACCCTTCAACCCCTTTCTTTTCCACCCCAACCCCACCCGAACCCCCCCCCCACCCGACCATTACAAATAATAAAAAAATAAAGATGAAAATATTTAAAATTTGTTCCATTCAAACAACCACAGATTGTTGGGGTCAGGGGGGTGGGGGGGTGCGTTTAATTGACAAATCCAAATACAACCGTTTTGGAATGTGAAGGGGGACTTGTTTGTTTATTCCAGCCCCCAGAATCCTTTGTCTGTCAGGGGTTTTTTTACCCTGTTTTTACAAAAAATAGTTCTTTTCCTTGTTTCTTTCTTTCATTTTTGTAACTTTACGCTGCCCCAAAAAAATGCTTTGGAAAAAATAAATAAAAGAAAACATTTGGAAAGTATCTAAATTTTATGTTTTTTTCTTTTACTATCCAAAAATTTCCACCAATTTTTTTATAATTATCAAACTTAAATATAAAGCTAAAAATAAAAAATGTTATTTGGCGATAGGATTTTTAAAAAGGGTTTTTGGAGACGGAAAAAACACTAAGGGGGAGAAAAAGTTTTTTAAAAAGGAGAGAGAGGGGAAGAGAGAAAAGAGAAAAAAAGGAGAGAGAGAGAAGAGAGAGGAAAAGAGAGAAGAAGAGACTTCAAGAACCCCCTTTCATTAATTTTTTCGTTTTCATTTAATATTTAAATCAGTTAACTCTACTTTTTCTTTTTTGTAAAGGGACACCTGTGCTCAGACTAACTCATTTCAATTTTTTCAAAGTTTTAAAACATTAAATCCCATAAATAAAAATATTAACCCCTGTTCAAATCCGCGCCTTAAAGAAAATATTTGTTTAGAGAACAAAATAGATTTTTTGGGCCTTTTTTGTCACTCTATACCGTAAAATTTTCATTTATATTCGGCCTTTATTTCCCCGTTTTTTACATAGATGCACCATTTAAATCGCTCATGCAGACAATGGTCCATTTTAAATTTCACTTTTGGGACTATTGCTTGTAAAGTTTTTTTTTTATTCTTTGGGAACTTTTCTTTTAAAACCAAAAAAAAAAAAAAAATTTTTCTTGTACTTGATTGTTTTTTAGAAATTTCTCTTATCCCTTCGGGCAAAAATTTAATGAATCATGTAACCCCCACGCAACCCCGGCTTACCCTTGAAAAACACGACTTTTTAGGCCATTTAACTTGTCTACATTTTTTGTTACAAACGTTCAATTGTTTTTTTTTTTTTTGGAAAAAATTTCCGCTTACTTTTTCTGCTATAGACTGCGTCAACTGCTACATTGGGCCCTTTTTGCACACCCAACACAAACTTTCACTACGGGGGATTTTTAAAACATTTTTTTTTTTTCTCTTAGACACCGATATATCAGTCAATTTTGGTAAGCATTTAAATTCACACACAATATGCTTAGTTCAAATCATCTTTACGTATTTTGGGTTTTAAAAGTATGCCATTATACAGATATTTTCAACATTAAAAGTATCCTGATTTGTATATTTAGATATTTTTTAAGTTTCATACAGATACTGGCTTGGCTTAAAAATTTACAACTTATATCCGAAAGTAAACGGCCCAAAACCCAAACTATGTGTAACCATAATCTTATAGTCTGGTAATACTTTAGTTTACTCAAGATGTGGGTGGGAAAAAACAATAACAAAACCCAAGTGACTCAAATTCTACTATCTATAAATAAAATCTATTTTTTATAAATACGAGACCCTGTAAGCTCCTTTTTACCACACTCTTACAAAATCCATCGCTGCTTTTCATAGGGAATCAATTTACACTCCCGAGATTAACATTCCTTAAAAAAAAATGACACATACCATTCTTTTATTTTTTGTCATATCCTTCTGTAATGGGCATTCTCATCTCATGCTGTTTACGGATAACCCCTCATGTGCAAAGGCTTTGATAATTGTTCCGCTTTTTTACCTTTTTACCCCCTTTTTTTTTTTTTTTGGGATACAAAAAGTCTTATGTTCTGTGACATAAAGATGTTCACTCTATTTTTCGCTGCAAACGCTATACTATTCAAAACCCGTTATTTAAATACACGGGGCGTGTAGTTAGCCATCTCCATCTACCGCCCTACAAAACTATTTTTTCACATTTGGCCATAAGGATTTAAAAAGTTTAAAGGGTCTCTACATACATCTAATATATGAATCCTGCTCCTAAAAATTTTCAGTGATCATTCAATTTTTTCAGCGCGGTTCGAATCAAACTCGGGCGAAGTCGAGCTCATTTGATGCACATTTTATAGGGACCGGTTATATTTTTCTTTAAAAGACAAACTGTTTTTGTTTTTTCACTAACAACCCACTACCCTTATCTCATTCGTCGCAGGTTTTCCCTTCATCCTGTTTTGTGATAAAGGGGAAACCCAAACTCCATTTTATCTGTTTTTTGATATGAAAATTTAAACTTTTCTTTTAAAATTTTTTTCTTCAACTTTGAGCACAACATTTAATACTTTAAAATAAACGAAAATTGTTCTTTATTTCTTTTTGTTTTCTATGGGGGGGGGGGGGGGGGGGGGGGGGGGGGGGGGGGGGGGGGGGGGGGGGGTGGGGGGGGGGGGGGGGGTAATTATTTTTATTTTTTTGGGGGAAAAAAAAAAAAGTGCATATATGTATGCGCTTTCCGCACTTTGTGGAAAAAACCGGAAATTCCAATTATTTTAATATTTATTATTATTATTATATTATTTTTTTATTATTATTAAATTTTTAAATTATTATTATTATTTTTATTATTTTTTTAAAATTTTTACTTAAATGCAACATTTTCCATTTGAGACACAAAGAAAATTAAAAAAATGATGCGCTCATATTTGCCCATACCTCTTTAACCCCCCCCCCCCCCCCCCCCCCCCCTTTCCTTTTTTTCTCCTCAAATTTAATTTACAAGGAACGATCGTTAAAATAGGAAACGTCTTTAATTTATTTTTTAAAAAGTTTAAAAAGTTTTTTAAATTTTCAGCCCCCAACTTTTCCCTAAAAGACTTGTCCACACATTTTTACATCCAATTTTTATAAATGTAACCCAAAGGGCTAATAAAATTAGGCCACGGGAAAGGGAATACCGTCGGGACATTGTCATTTTAAAACAAATCATTTAAAACATTTAAAAAATTTAAAAAAAAAAAACAAAACAAAAAAAAAAAACACTTTTCCAAAAGAAGTTTACAAACATAAATTCTTTTTGCATTTAGCCTATCCAAACCTCCTCCCCCCCAAACTAACAAACCCCCAAACCCCGCCCCCCTTCCCCCCCACCAACACCACCCACCCCTTTCCCCCCCACCCCTACACCACCCCTCCCCCCCCCCCCTTCCCCTTTCCCCCAACCCCCAAACTCCACCCCCCCCCCCCCCCCCCCCCCGAATCCAAAACAGTTTCAAAGCACTTAATCTGTTCAATGTTCTAATATTATATGTTGCTTTTTTACACCAGAAACTCTCAAGCATTTTCAATACCAACCGCCACCTCCACACTCCCTCCCCCTCCCCCATCTCCAAGTCCCACTAACACCTCCCCCCTCCCCTCCCCCCCCCCCCCCTTCCCCCTCTGTAAAATAATACTTGAAAGAAGAGTCCCAAGAAATGTAACCTAGTGATGTTATCTTGCTACCTACTTGATAATCATATTTGAATTGTGATAACTGGATTATCCTATAAGCTCCTATCACCCGAATGGCTTGTTGTGGGTGATTTGATAAAGCCTTGTTCCATTATGTTGTTATTGTTGTAATCAGTACTCGAGCATTGTTGTTATCTCCCTTGGATTTGGAAAAATAATTTTTATCTTGGCGTTGAAGGAGTTGTGACAAGGTAGGAAGCACTTGCTCTTAGATTGAGAAATTGTAGTTTCGAACCCAGATGGAAACATTATATTACATCTCTCTCTCTCTCTCCCTCTCTCCTCCTCTCTCTCTCTCTCCTCTCTCTCTCTCTCTCCTCTCTCTCTCTCTCTCTCTCTCTCTGTTGTGTGTGTGTGTGTGTGTGTGATGTTATACAGGCTGCGGTGGATATTAAAGTACATAGTTTAAAATGTGTGTCTTTCGAGCGATTTGTACTAAATACAATAGATTAATTGTGGCTCGTTACTAAATGAATTAAATGAGCCTCAATGAGCGAAATGAGCGTAACGAATCGTGTAAGTTGTTCATAAGGAAAAATTAAGTCTTAAATTAATTTAATTTAATTTATTTGTCTCTTTCATTGAATTGAGAGGGAAATGTAATTTCTTATTAGGCATAAGAAATACAATTTATCCCACTCAAAATATCACCGTTTATCCACGTTTTTCTCTATCTTGATCTTATCTTTTTATTTTGTATTTGTACAGGGGTACATAGAAGTGACACATTGTGATCATTGTACCTTTCATGTTTTCATTGCCCCCTCCCCTTCTCCGTGTTCGAGAAAAAATATCCAGCTATCATTTTAGACCACTTCACGAACCATCTTTCTTTTCCGTGTTTTAATCTCCCCAATCCACTTCTGAAATCCCATCATTTATTTTTGTCTGAGAAAGAGACGAATAGCAATGTAAACATAACACATGCTTGTTGACCTCTGACCCCCATTGCCAACGCAATAGGTCACTCGTAAATGGCTGAGACTGGAGAGTAGGTTGTGTGATAGATGTCCTTCGTTCGTTTTCAATCCAGAATGACGTATCTGCTTGATTTGGAATGTTCGTTCTCTCCTGAACAAGTGTATCACCTACCCCTCCCGCCCCCCCTACCCCCTCTTTCCTTTGCCATTTTCTCTCCAGTGTTATGGAACCATGGACGGGTCATTTTGATCCCCCCCTCCCCCCCCCCCCCCCACACACACACCCTTCCCCTCCCCCAACACGAATGAAAAAAAAGTTTAGCTTGAGTTTTAAACTTTTTTTTTTTGCCTTATACAAATAGTGTATTCTATCATAGATAAAAAATCCATCGCTATAAGAAAAATAAAAAAATAAAAAACAAAACAATACACAGATACAACATTTCGAATAAACACCCCCCCCTCCACCCCAAATTTTTTTTTGGGAAGGGGATTATCGGGGTTGGGGTAATAACGAGGGGGGGTATCGGGGTTAAAGGTAAAGGGGTTATGTATGGTATTATGTAATTGGTAGTCGTATTGGTTTTTGGGGGGTGGTCCTTAAAGGGTTTTAAACTTTAACTTTTTATTGTGAATCGGCCCAGGGTGTCAGACATTTCTATGGACGGGCGAAAAAGGGACCCCATATGTAAAAGGCGATCTCCGGCTTTTGACTAAAAAACGGGGGATTTTTTTGTTTTTTTGTTTTTTGTTTTTTTTTTTTTTTTTTTTTTTTTTTTTTTTTTTTAGTTCCTTTTTCCCAAAACTTTTTACTTCTAATAGATTTTTTTAAACATTCAATTCCCTTTGAGAAAAAAAAAAACAAAAAAACCGTACCTATTGAAAATTTGGCCTAAAAAACTGTCCTTAAAATAGACGATTCCACCTTCCCTCCTTTCCCCCCACTCTATTTTTCCTTCCTCTCCCCCCCCCCCCTTTCCTCTCTCTCTCCTCTCTCTCTCCTCTCTCTCTCCCCTTCTGTCTTTCTTTCCCTCCTCTCTCTCTCTCCCCTCTCTCTGTCTTTCTCTCTCTCTCTCCCTCTTTTTTTTCTCCTCCCCTCTCCCTCTCCATCTACATTTTCTACATCTAATATATTATATATATATAATATATAATAATATAAAATTTTAAAAAATTTTAATATATATATATAAATAACAATATATATATATATATCTACCTAGTACTACACCCTATCCCTCCTCTCCTCTCCCCTTTCTTTTTTTCTCTCTCACTCTCTCTTTTCCTCCTCTTCCTCTCTCTCTTTCTCCCCCTTCCTTTCTTTTTTTCTTTCTTTACTTTCTTCCCTACCCTTTCCCTCTTTCTTCCAGAGAGAGAAAGAGAGAAGAAAAGGAGAAAAGAGAGAGTATTTTATGTTTGGTTGGTTTCACCTTTAAGTCGCTTAAAGTTTATTGGGACACTTTTTTGCCTTACGTATATCGACACCACCTGATAAGTCAAAATTTCTACCATCATTACTTTAAAGGGTACCTTCTACAAGGAAAGGGAAGGGCTTTTTGGCAATCACCACCTCCCCTTTTTCCCTCCCCCCCCCCCCCCCCCCCTTTCTTTCTTCCTATCTGCTAAAACTTTTTGTTGCTGTTTTGTTTTTACAGAAAACTTATAATCCCATTAACCCAAATTTCAAGTTATTTCAAAGGTTTTTTATAAACAATTTGGATATAAATATACACAAAAATAGAAATTTTGAATCCAAAATCATTTTTTGTTTTTGTTTTTTTTGGTTTTTTTTTGGGGGTTTTTTTTTTTTTTTAATTTTTTTTTTTTTTTTTTTTTTTTTGGGGGGGGGGGGGGGGTTTGGATATTTTTTATCCCCTTTTTTTGTATTTTTTTTCTTCTTTTGGGGATTAAAGATTTATGATTTGATAGAAAATATTTCACTATAAACAATCGTTCTTTTTAAAGGGGGGGTAACAAAAATTGTTGAGGCTTTTTATTAATGCTACAGAACCCGGAATAAAATAAGCCTTGTACCTATGGACCTGAATGAATACTGTTTTAATTTTTAACTGTTTAAGCACTCTTTGTCCACAGAGAGGAAAATTCAACCCGATAGACAAAAAACCATAAAATTTTGTTTACAGTTTTTTAAATACTTTTATTACGCAATAACACAATTTTACAGGGTCCCTACCAACAGCAACACAAAAAAGTAAACGAGGCACCTTTGGGCGAAATTAAAAATTTTTTTTCCGACAGAAAAAACACTGTTAACGCCAGTACTCATTGATAGGGTGAAAAAATTTTTTAAAAGGGCCCTTTTCTAAGAACCCCTAGCGCCCCGAGCTGGGCATTCGAATCAAAACATTCCGATCCAAAGCGGGTTCAAAACCCACTAACCAAAAAGCTGCATTAATTGAAAAATTCCATCCAACGTTTCTCTAATTTTAATTTTCTCTTTACTTTGTTCTTTAGATGAGGCTAGCCATGGCTCTCAAATGTCTTGAATATATTCGTATAAATTAAATTTTTTTTTAAAAAAATTAATAAAAACAAGTAATAAATTTCCCCTTTTTTTTCGTCCCATAAGGAAATTTGTCTCTACTTTTCCAAGGAAGACTGAAAAAACCCCAGCATCAGCCGCTCGCCCGCAAAGAGCTGGGGCAGTGATTTGCTCAAGCCACACAGCGCAGGCGGGGGATCGAAATCGGGGGCCTTTTTGGGACGAACAAAACCGTACGCTGACCACGTGGCCCCTATTTTTAAATTTTATTTTTTAAATTTTTTTTTGTTTTTTAAATGACAAAAAATTATCATCTACCCCCTTTTTCAAATGGCTGATACGGGAAAAGGGGCAATCCCTCAATTTGCTTTCTTTTGGTTTTCTCATTTGGTTATTTACTGCCGGGCCCTTTCCACAAACACTTTTATCAATTTGTAGTGGAGGGATTAGCAAAGTAAAAATAAAGTTCCCCCTTCTAATTTAAGATCTCCTTTGGAAATCTATTCCCATACATCTCTTTTCTCCTTCACCTCTCTCTTCTCTCTCCTCTTCTCTCTCTCTCTCCCCTTATCCCCCCTCTCCTCCTCTCTTCCCCCACCCCCCCCCTCTCTCTCTCTCCTCCTCTTTTTCTATCTGTCTGCCGCGTCATCTATTATAGTACAAATTTTCATACTTTATTATTTTTCTTTCTTCTTTTTTCTTTTCCCTTCTTCTTTTTCTTCTTTTTTCTTCTTCTTTTCTTCCTTCTTCTTTTTCCCTTTTTCTTTTCTTCTTTCTTCTTCATCTTCTTTCCTTCTTCCGATACCACAGGGAAAAACCTCGTTGAAACATCCTACAACATTTTCACGTTTCTATGTTCATTTAAAACATTTTTTCAAAAATTACTAACTACTTTTGTGATTTTCATTATTCGCTCCCAAATAAAAATTTTGGGTTTTTGACCCTTTAAATACTGCCATTAAAAAAAAAACATTGATGTAATTTTTACACCATTTTTCATTATTGTTAATAAATTCGTTGCATCAGGGGCAAAACCAAAATTTTCAAATTCCATGCAAAAACCCCCTTTTTAAAAAACCGATCTCGATAAAGAAACTTAAAAAAATATCGCCCGTTTTAACTTTCCTTTTTCTCCTAAATCTTTGAAAAGCTTGTTTTTAAACAATTACTTCTCATCTTAAAAAAATTTCTTGGAAAATTTCGTCTCTTATAGCAACATCATCGAAAAACCGCATTGTAGGGGGGTTAATGACTCCTCTCTGTTTTAAAACAAGGTTCATTTTTTGCTGAATTTCTTACCAAAACGTCTGTTTGATACATTGATACAAACTTCTTCTCAAAGGCTTGAAAAATTTCTTTGGCGGTCGTGAGCGCTTGATTGGGGTTTAGTCAATTTTTTTAACGTAAAAACCTATTACGGGGGATGAATATAACGGAGGGAAACTTTCTGATTGTGGGGGGCCCCAGGGTTTATACTTTGGGCCCGTCTTTTTTTTTTTTACGTTTCCCTCTGTCTAAAATCATCAAAGTTTTGGTCTGTCTTTCCACATTACCTGATGAAACGCATTTTACGCTTTCCAATACGAAAAAATTTACAAAAGTATACCAATAGTAAAAATTTTATCCAAAGTTTAAGAAATGGGGAAAAAAAACAACGAAAAAGAAGATGAAAACGGGGGGGCTGTATGTGGGGGAACAAATGGGAAAAATGAAACAGATTGAAGTTGGGGATGCCTCTACAAAAATTTTGACAAAGTGAAAAAAACCCTTTGGGACTTCTTAGACTCTACGTCGATGGGGGCATCGTTAATAATTTGGGTTTGATCCTCTTTTTTCCAACTAAAAAAATTTCTTCCATTAGACGGTTCATTCTGAGGTACCAAACACCGGTTTTGTCCCTCTAAATATCGAAATTGGGTATTGAATGCCTTTGTTGGGGTTTCCAATACAATCTGAAACGTCTTCAGATTTTCCAAAACAGCGCTCCAACTAGTATTCATGAAGCGTAGGGGGCCCCTGCCCACCTCTACTTTTTGACCTGCATTGGCTGCCCCGTTGGAAAAAATTTAAATTTAAAACTTGTGTTTTGTGTATCGTTGTCTTGGGTACCGCCCCTTCCCCACCTTTCAGAACAATTGAAAATTTCAAAACCCCCCCCCCCTTACTTCGGGCCCCGGATTTCCCCAAACAGTTGTCCCCCTCGAATTCGGAAAAATGCTGAAAAATCCTTTTCCTCATTTCGGACCCTCTATTGGGGAAAGCCTTACCGAGAGCTTTTGTGAAAAAGAATCTTTGCCCCTTTTAAACTTCCTTAAAAAATTTTTTTCGATTTTAGTAATGTATGAAAGCAAGATTTTTGGTTTTTGTTGTGTTTTGTTTTGTGTGTATATGTGTGTGTGGGGTTTGTGTTGCTTTGTGTGTAAAGAGTATGTTTTCCCGCCAAATAATTTGTAATTCAACGCTTAAGTCTGGTTCTCGGATTTATAGCGCATTAAGTTTTTAGCATTATTATTATTATTATTATTATTATTTTTATTTTTATTTTTTATATTGTTATTCTTCTTCTTCTTCTTTTTTTCTTTCTTCTTTTTCTTCTCTTCTTCTTTCCCTTTTTTTTTTTCCCCCTTTCTTT
>NW_027623249.1:0-2500 GCF_034508935.2 Berghia stephanieae
TTCTTTATTATTTTTTTTATGTAAATTTAATCTTGGTGTTTTGTGTGAAAGGTTTGTGGTGGTGTGTGTTGTGTGTGTGGTGTTGTGATGTATGTATTTGTATGGTGTGTGTGGTGTGTGTTGGTGCTTATCAATCAAGATTCCTGTGTTATTGGATGTGCATTGTTTACTGTTAGAGTTTTATGAGTGCGATATTTTATATCGGTAGAAAAGTATGATAATGACGACGATGATGATGATAATGACGACGACGACGATGAATGATGATGATTGATGATGATGATGATGATGATGTGATGATGATGATGATGTGATGAGATGACGCGATGACGACGACGACGACGAGATGATGATGACTGATGATGATGTGATGATGATGATGATGTTGATAAGTTACGATTTCAATGACAATGTTTCCACACTAGTGTTTTTTTAAATGTCGATGGTTAGAATAAGATCATGTTTTTATGACCAGATTATGTGATACCTACCTTCTTTGAATATCTCTCTGTGTGTTTGCGGTGTTTGTGCGCTCGCGTCTGTGTAAGGATTTAGAAATACATATAGAGAGGGAAGGAGGTAGAGAGACATAGAGACAGAGAGGTAGAGAGAACAATAGAGAGACAGAGAGAGAGAGAGAGAGAGAGAGAGAGAGAGAGAGAGAGAGAGAGATTTTCTTTAATTTTTTCTAGCTCTGTAGCTCAGAAGATTCTCTGTCTTATCGTTTTGATCACATATTACCCAATGGGCTGTCAACTTTTCGGTGCTTGTTTTTTTTTTTAACTCTACCGTTCGTCTTACGAAACCAAATCACCATACACCATTTAACTCTTTCCTTACCAATTCAATTCAGTATTTTCCCAAATGGCAGACTTTTCTCTACGAAACAAGTTTATTTCTTTTTAATTAAACAAGGCCATTCTTCAAAGTTTATGATGTACAATTAAATCTGAATAAGAAAAATGTTATATTGTGTCGTAACAAATGTGACGATTTTGCTGTAGGTGGTAAGGATAGGGTTAAATATACAACTTATTAGTGGAAAACTGAATTCATAGCGACCACTGATGCATGGTAGAAAATAGCATAGATTAGGTATAGTTGCATTAATACTACCAGTCCCAACCAAAGCGTATGAACCATTTTTGAATAAAGAACAGACAAACAAGGCTAAAGAGCAGCCTAAAAAACATTAAAAAAAAAAACAACAACAACAACCTAACAACAACAGATTTTGCAATGCTGATGGTTTTCCTCGGATCCGCGAAAATTCGCGATTTTTGAGCCAGAGGAGGAATTTCCTCTTTTTTTATAAGTTGTATTTCCTCAATCAAATGTGCTGGCAGTGAGAGATTGATGTGTGGTGGAACAAATAGGTGACAGTTTCCACTTCTAGAAGTTAGCTAGAGTATCAATGATAGTCTATCATCTCATAGCTCTAAAAATGAGTGTTATGTGTCTGGGGAGAGGGGGTGAATGCTGTAAAAATAATGGGGCTTAAAGGCAATCATTCAAAAATTTCCTCCCTTTTCAGTTTTTGGCACCATCAGCACTGATTTTGACAATTCAGGACACGGAAAGCTGGTTTTATTTTTCACTCCTTTATTCCGTTTAATTTCTTCCCAGTACAATTGGATTCAATAGTCTGATGTCACGTCGCCCAGCAACGGCGGACATCGTGGTTCTAAACAAAGAAAATCATTACTTTTTATTCTTCATGCTGGCTAGAACTTTTCATATGTCTTATGATCAGAATGTGTAAAAGCCAAATCATGATCAGATTTATAATGGGTTTTTTTCCCCCTGGATACGCTTTTATGCTCGTTGGAGAAATATTTTATAAGGGCGTCCGCCATTGTTCCGATAGTTTTTGAGCCAGTTACTAAGTTACCATGCGTCATTACGAGAGAAGTGACGTTACGACTGTTGAAGCGTATTCTTATACCATTAATTCACATTTTTTTTAGCCCTAGCCTATTTAAAAAAGAATAATAATATAAGGTAATCAAGATTATCTAGTATAGATATTGTTGAAAACCAAGCGACCTTGGCGTGGAATGCTGAAGTAGGAGGTGTTGAATTACGGTGGAGTTGTCCTAACCTATGACTCAAATTATCTCACTGCAGTGATAAAAACACACACACCCCACCACCACACACACACACACACACACACACACACACATTTACAAAAGTTCGCCTTAGATAGTATGCCTTGGCTAAGAGCTCATAACATTTCCATCGGAAGTACACGGACCAACACACAAAACTGTGTGTAACCATGAAAGTTATAGTCAGGTTAATACAGTTTAGTAGAACTACTCATAAAAGCGGATGGCAAAAAAACAATAACAAAGACCTGAGTGACGTCATCTTCGAGCTATCTAAACGTTCACACAGTGGGTGCACAGTTTTGTGTGTTGGTCCGTTGTACATCCGGATGGCAATGTTATGAGCTTCTTAGCCAAGCGCATACTACTATATTATTATGACAACTAAA
>NW_027623249.1:7500-10429 GCF_034508935.2 Berghia stephanieae
TATCTGTCTATCCATTCACCCACCCATCAATCTATCTATTAAAAAGATGGGTGCGAGTGAAGTGGTCGTGGAAAATTTAGGTTCCTACGTTGTGTCCTTGGATAAGCCACTTAAACCACATTCACCTTACTGGACTCAGGTGTGAACGCGTATCCGGCTATAGGCACACATATAGATATTGTTAGGGTGTTAGTACATACAAAAAGGGCGCCTAACAGACGACGTGTACTTACGAAATGGGAATATGGCTCCTTTAGGCCTATTGGGGAATAAATGAAACGTTATGAAGCCCATTGATTGAGTTTATATATATATAAAATATATATATATTATATATATATATATATATATATATATATATATAGCGCAATATCTACTAAATGTGCTCAGAGCGCTTTACAAGGGGTCCCTGGTCAACAGCAACATTTAATATGTAGGACGGGACATGACGCCTGTTAGCGATATTACAATTTTTTTTCGGACAAAGACAACGCTGTTTAACGGCCATGTACTCATTTAACAACTGAATGTGAGTAAAGAGCCTTCTCCAAGTACTCAACTATGCGCCGAGCGCGAGGCTGGAACCCAGGACCATCCGATCCGAAAACGAGTGTCATACCACTAGACCACATAGATCACGCCAAATCGGTGGAAATGCGTTATATAAATGTTCATACTTATTTTATTTACTTTAACAAAATGGCTTGGAGCGTAGCCATACGTCATTTTTTAGGTTTGTGTAGCGCCTAGTGAGTTGTCGTTAGTAGAGCTCATGGAAACAAGTTATTTCATTGGTTGAATTATTGAATACAACTCACGATTTGTTTTCTTTTGTGGCAAAAGACTGGCATTTTGACGTCATTTTTTGGTCTGTGTCAGGCCATAACTTTACGATGGCAACCCTTGGAGTCGCTGTCATAGTTTCGCATATTTTTTTCCCCGGATTGAAATCCGATCAAGGGACACAATAGCGATGAGCAATTTTTATAAGGCTATCACCGAGTAATGTCCCTTGTTTCAGTTTTATAATTTAATTTCTTTTCAACGAGTCACTGATCGATGGGTGTGTGTGTGTGTGTGTGTGTGTGTGTGTGTGTGTGTGTGTGTGTGTGTGATGAGCGCGCGCGTGTATGTGTGAGTTTGAGTGTTCGCACGTGTATGTTTGTGAGAGGAGAGAGAGAGAGAGAGAGAGAGAGAGAGAAGGGGGGGGGGGGGGGGGAAAGAGAGACTTCGCGAAGTCTTAGGTTTGAGAGTTTTTGCTCATATAAGAGTCATTTTAATCGATCAATAATATTTGAAAGCCGAGTTTTCAGATCAAAATTTTTAATAAGTGTTGTTTTGTTTTGTTTGTGTTTTTGTAAGGTTTTTTTTTTTTGTGGGGTTTTTTTTCTTGTTTGTTGTTTTTTGTTTTTGTTTTTTGCTTTTTGTTGTTTTTTGTTTTTGTTTTTTGCTTTTTGTTGTTTTTTGTTTTTGTTTTTTGCTTTTTGTTGTTTTTTGTTTTTGTTTTTTGCTTTTTGTTGTTTTTTTAAATCTTTTTTTTTTTTTTGGGAGGTTGTTTTTTTTTTTTTTTATTATTTTGTTTTGTTTTGTTTTGTTTTGTTTTGATGTTGTTTTTCCAGTTTACGGCATGGCATCTCACAATATCGCGCATAATTTAAGGACGTTACTTTTTTATTTTATTTTCCGTCTTTTCCTTCTAATTATGACACACGATGATGTTATTTATGTTGTTGTTGTCGTCCATTCCAGGTTCTAGAGCAGCGTCCTGACGGTATATGGCGAGGGTGTGTCCTGAGTCAGGGTCGACGGACCAAGGCTGGTGTGTTCCCTGCTAACCATGTCGTTCTGGTCGACAGTAAAGGTGAGGACACACTAACACTATTACAGTAGTATTACATACTCATGGTGCCTGACTTTATTTTTTGAAACAAACTAATAATTAAAATATATATATATATATATATAATATAATATATATATATATATATATATATTTTATATATATATATTAGGAACCACTTCAACAAGCAACAACACACAACAAACCAAACTCATGTAACACACAGTCCTGACGATGGCTGAACAGGCCTGAAACATCGATGTAGACTGACTCCAACATTGTGGTAAATATTAAAATAATATATATGTCCACCTGGTTGAGCAAAGTTTGCTTCCCAAACACTCCTGAGTGGACAACGGAATACAACAACAACAACAACAGCGACAACAACAACAAACAAACAAACAAAAACCCACTGAACCTGCGAGTGATATTTTGGTCCCTTGCTTATGGAGTTGGTGCTCTAACGATTGAGCTATCGAGACGAGACTTCCGGGTTGTAATCAGGTTGAGTTTTATTACTCTTCTCTTTATTTCTATATTTTTTCTTCTTTCATTATTTATTTCTTCCTTACTGTCTATCGGATCGGAAGGTCCTGGGTTCGAGCCTTGCTCGGCGCATAGTTGAGTCCTTGGAAAAATCTTTTTACTCACATTCTCTCACCGTACTCAGGTGTAAAATGAGTAACTGGCCGTTAACAGCGTTGTCTATGTCGGAAAAAAAATTGTAATATCGCCTAACAGCCGTCATGTCTCTTTCTACATGTTACGTGTTGCTGTTAGTTTGGGACCCTTTTGTAAAGCGCTTTGAGCACGTTTAGTGGATTTTGCTCTACATAAAAGCTAAAGTATATAAATTTCAAATGACGCTTCGTTTGCCCTTCATCCTCCCCAGTGGTAGCCCAGCACCTCAGCCTACAACAAACGCCCAAAGCTGGACAGATGTACAGTCAAATTCCAGACCTGCTCAACCGGGCCCCCCGGGGGGGCGGTGGTTGCGGTTGTCTGGGGGTTATGGGGCCCTTTACCGGGCTCCTGCGGCAGTTCGGGACGGAGGACGGCAGCCCGAGCAGTCACCCGTCGCACCCC
>NW_027623250.1:2500-5000 GCF_034508935.2 Berghia stephanieae
TTTTAAATAAAACAAAATTCCGTTCTTTCGTTTTAAAAATGGATTATTTTATGACTAATCTGGAAGGTTCTTAAATTTTTTGTGACATTTTGTGCGGCTATGTGGTCTTGTGGTATGACACTCACTTTCGGATCGGTCCAGGGTTCGAGCTTCGCTTAGTGCATAGTTGAGTCCTTGTAAAGGCTCTTTACTCACCTTCTCTCACCATTACTCAAATGTACAATGAGTGCCGGGCCGTTAACAGGATTGTCTCTGTCCGAAAAATTGTAACCGCCTAAGAGGCGTCTTGTCACCTCCTACATGTTAACTGTTGCTATGGTCAGGCACCCCTTTTAATGCGCTTTGAGCGCATTTAGTGGATTTTGCGCTGTATAAAAGCTCAATTTTATATTTTCTGTCTATTTGTGGTTGTGTGGACTTGTGGTATGACACTCGCCTTCGGTCTGGCATTGGAGTCTCACTATGAGCGGTGCGTCGTTGAGTCATAGGAAAAGGCCCTTTATTCACATTCTCTTCCCGCGCACAGGTGTAAAATTAATATCTGACCGTTAACGGCTTTGTGTCTGTTTGAGGAAAAAAAAAAGGTTAATATCGCCTAGCTGGCATCATGTCTCGTTCTACATGTCAAATGTTGCTGTTGGCTACGGATCCCTTGTAAACCGCTTTGAGCACGTTTACTGGATATTGCTCTCTTAAAAAGCTCAAGTTTTAATTTTTTAATTTTTTTTTATTTCATTACTAAACAATTATCTCTTGTTGTTTTAGTGTTGTAGTTAGGCCAATGTACAGTAGTTATTTTCAGGTCTGATAATAGAATGTAAATTCGGGCTGGATTTAACGTTGTTGTTATGGACCAAGCTTTGCATTGTTTTGATAGAATCTATTATATCCAAGACAACAATGAGACAATAGCCATAGCAATTTGGGTTGTCAGACCTGTAAATAACTTTGTAAACTGATACAAGAATAAGGATTAATATCACTATTTCTTGAATGTAGCTACAGGTTTTTGGAAACAATCCTGATTTTTAATTTAATAATGTAAACAGTTTAATTATGATTTATTTGCATCATAGGTTGGCAGGCCTGTATGAAATAGATAGTGATGGGCAGCGACAACCCCCCCCCCCCCCCCAAAAAAAAAAAACACAAAGAAATCACACACACACACACACACACACATACACATACACACAAGACACACATACGATCCCAATGCCTAGCCATTTAGATACAGTACTCGGTGGATTCAGGCACTCTGAATCCCAGCACGGTCTGCAATACGGCACGCTGGAGCTGGGCTTAGCCATCGTTAACTGATAGCCTGACACTAAAACCCACTAAGACCCATATTTTGACGTCATTTTTATGTTTGTGGACCGCCAAGTGAGTTGTCTTTAGTGGTGCTTCAGGAAACAAGGCATCCCATTGGTTGAACTGTTGAATACAACTCACGGTGTGTTTTATTTTGTGGCCAAAGTCTTGTCTTTTGACGTCATGTGTTGGTCAGTGTCAGGCCGTTGCCATCGTTATAGCCTGACACTGAAACCCAAAAAGACTGGCATTTTGACGTCATTATTTGTTTTTTTGCACCGCCTAGTGAGTTGCCGTTAGTAGTGCTCATGGAAACAAGTGGTCCCGTTGATTGAACTATTGAATACAACTCACGATTTGTGTTCTTTTGTGGCCAAAGACTTGTCTTTTGACGTCTTTTTTTTGGTCAATGTCAGGCTATAAGTTAACGATGGTTACGGTCAGCCGTGAGTTTACGAAGGCCACGAGCTGGGTGACCGACAAGTTTTATTTTATAATAAATCATTTTCTCCCATGAGCATCGGATTTTGACACGCTCGGATTCGAGCAATCTTTTTGGCTTCTCTCGAGAGCGCGCTGGAATCCAACGAGTACTGTGCTTGTGATTGAAACGATGTAACTGAAAAATATACATACATACTTCTACAATATTATTACTAGCTAATGATTTACTGTCGTTATGAGTTTATAGATCTGTATATAACAGTAATGGGCAGAGGCAGAGGTGTACATATATGCAGGTCTGATATCCGAACCCACTTATGGGCCTAGTTTAACATTGTTGTAATGGACAATATTTTGCGTCATTCTTTTTAGATAATCATAAGGATTTGGTTATCAGTCCTGCAAAGTGCACATCGGCAGAGGCAAACAAAAAAAAGGAAGAAGAAATAAAATCTTAATTCTAGCTGTTGAAAGGGTTTAACTAAAGATTAAAGATGATGCCACAATATGTGCTGGGACTTTATTTATTTACTGGCGTTGGTAGCTCTGTGTAAAATAGTGATGGGCAGAGGCGATAAAATAAAAATAAAAAGCTGAGCCATCTACTAATACTTGCTATTGTAAGAATGTGATTTAAGGTGATGTAGATGATGCCACTACAATAATATGTAATATAACAGTGATGGGTATAGACCTTGGCATAGACCTTAGTCTTGATGGGCATAGACCTTGGCATTGACCT
>NW_027623251.1:0-10419 GCF_034508935.2 Berghia stephanieae
CCACTTCTGTTGGGCCTTTGGGGCGCGAGGGTTGCGCTAAATCAGTTCAGCGACACATGTTACATGAGACTCAGTCACGTCATGTCTGGTGGGGGAAAAAGGAGAATTTGAAGTCTTGAACCGTCCCCTCTGGCCCGAAGCTGAGGTAACTCCTGTGATCTAAAGCCCCCCGAACCTTCCAGGTAAGCCCTGCTCGCCATGGATTGCCGTCCCCGACGAACAAGCGCGCCGGGAGCGCCGAACGAGGAAGGGAGGGCGACGTGACTACACGCCTGGCAACGCTTGGGCGAAGGTGGCGATGTTTCTACGACCGGTGGCTCGACTGCCCGCCAGGTCTTCAGCAATCCGTGGAGGCTTTCCCTCAACCCGGAAGGTGCACCTGAAGGGATCAAAACCCCGAGGAGTGCTTCCTCCGCAGGACGTGGACCAGATCTTGATGGACCACAAGGACCAGGATACGACCTCTTCATGAAGTTCCGGGAGGAAAAAGACAAAAGCGTCGGCAGCCAGCGCAGCCGGCCGGACACTACGTGGTGGTGAAAGAACAGCCGGGCCAGATGTCGGAGCGTCCCGGCACACCTTCGATTCGGGGTACAACCACTTCAACGCCGCCGGCATCGGGAAGACGATTGTCGAGGGCCCCCAAACCGGTGAGGCCGCCACGGGGCCCCCTCCGCCACCCACAACCGGTGAATGCCCTTCCCCCGGCGCGGGGCGGGGGGACGACGCGACGCCCCAGAGAAGGGCTGAGCATGGGGCAGGCCAGACGGCCGACAGCCGGCGATCAATCAACGCGGAGATCCACGCCACGTCGCGGACAAGCACGCCCGCAGGAGATCTTCACGCAGGCCTACCACATCCTCGAGCCCAACCACCCTTTGTGCCCGCACGGCTGCAAATGGGCTGATCAAACGACCCAAACCCCGAAAACGGGTCTTCTACAATTCCGACCAAGAGCCGACCCAGCAGTGCGGTTTCTTCCAATGGGCGTCAGTTCGCCGCTGTTGGACGACAATTCGAGGAGACACGGGACGAGTTCCGAAGGTTTCCCCACGGCGCTGACCCCGCGCGACTGTGGTCAAGATCATCCAGGGCGTGCCCCCACTTCTCCAAGGTGGGCCGGGGTCGAAAACGCGTTCTACAAGCGGGAACGCTGCGAAAATTTGCAGCAAGCTGCTTCCGTCGAAGAGCCGCCAGAAACGGTGGAGATTGCGGAGGAACGGGGAAAAGGAGAGCGACGGAAATCCCACGAGCGATGGAGTACCAGGCCTACCTTCAATGGAAGAAGGGCGCTACTAAATGAACGGCAGCAATGCGCGCCCTAAAAGTGCCCTCCGGAAGGCCGCCAAATGACGGGGCCCTTCGACTTCTTTTACAGCACCGGAGGACGACGGGGGTTTTTTTTGGATTTCATCGGAAAAAGTTGGGTCGATTGGAGTGATCTGAATGCGCCAGGAGCCGACATTTCAATCTTGAGAGTGCCCCAGGACGGGACACTGCTTCCATTTACCAACACCTTTGAATGAAGTTGATGTGCTGGTTGTGCTTTGTGAGCAGGACAGGACCATCAAAAGATAAACTTGAGCAAGTCTTAGGTCAGTGCCTGAACATGCCAATAGGATGGACAGTCTATTTAGTCAGCTTCTGTTTCCTTTCCCCAGCAAACGAAGCCCACAGTGTGACGTAATGCCGCCCCAAGACACTGGCAGGTCATGTCAGGGTGGCAGAGGCCCTCGCCATCTTCAGACTGGTCCCGCGAGACCCGGGTCCCCTTTTAGACAAGTTGGGCGAGATCCAGGTTTGCTAGCCAACCTCGCAATGTGCCATGGCGGCGGGTCTTCCTTAGACTTGGGAACAGGGCGAGCAAGCTCGCGGCACAAAGCTTTCTCAGGTTGTGGGTTACCCGTGGATCTTTGGACAAAGCTTCCGAAGGAATGTTCGGGCACGGATTCGACCACCAGGAGGACATGATGCGAACGAACCTCAACAGAACCGGGCCACCAGGAGGACACGATGCAACAAGGCCTCAACAAATTCCCGGAAGGAGACGGAAAAGAGACAGAAATGGTTTCCCCTAGGTGCCAAAGGACGGGGACGAAGAAAAACCGGCGCAGGAGTCGGGCTGGAAGAGCGTGATCTACCAGCTCAAAGGGGGTAGGACACTGCGACAGCTGGTTCGACCGTCCCATGATGGGGCTAGGAACGTCCATTCGAGACCGGTTTCACAATACTTCTGCAGCGAAGGCGTCCGACGAGGGTCAGGATAGCCAAAGACTCAAATGCAGCGTTTGCGAAAAGTCCTTACGTCCCAAGCCACCCGACGGGCAGCCCGCCAGTGAACTCGGCATCAACAGATAATCGGCGGACAAACGTTGGTCCGGGTGGGACAGAAAAAGAAGAAGGTGGCCCTCAACATCATCGCCATAAAGCCATTTCAATGATGATCCCTCTTCGGCCGCAGCCCCGAAGCGTAGGTCCCTACGGCAATGGGTAAGTTTTGCCCGGCCAAACAGATTTGGGCAGACCGGAAACGAGTTCAAAGTTTCCTTCAAGGTCCGCACGGCCCAGAAAGGCACCCGGTGGCCCCGAGCGCTTGGAAGCCCCGACGCAACGAGGGCTCCCGAGCGCCACGGTAAGACCTACAAGATTAGCTCGAGAAACCATGGGGGACTACAACTGCGGGACCTACGCGAAGGGCGGAAACTCGTGGACACACCAGATGATGAAGAACGGCTGCCTCTCGGGGGTTTCTCCCCAGCCAGCGATCCTGGGTTTCCTACCAAGGTAGACGATGCAAGGCCGGAGCACAACCCCTACTAGGAGAGCCGAATCCAGGATCCATGGACATGAGAAAGGCCGCGGCGAAGGCCTTCTTTGAGATTGACTGCGACCAGGCCCTCAAGAATGTCCTGGGGAGGCCTCGCCACATTACGACTACCACGTCGGCCAGAGGTGTACTTCACCGCCTGGGCATTCAAGAAGGGGGACCGGCCCCCACCAACGGTGGGGTCATGACCGACTCCCGCGACGATCTGGCCAGCAACCAGGGCAACCTCGCAAGGCCCCCCAGAACGGAATACGACCAGGAAGCGAAGAGGATCCCTCACCATCTCCGGATGGCTGGGGCTCACCGGTTAAGGAAAGTTCGAGAAGCAGCCGAAGCGAAGCTATATCACCCAGCGACGAGCCCCTACCAGTCGCCGAGGAGGACCGGAGGACTAGTTCCCGACGGCCCGACAACGAGGACATTGACCAGGAGGACCACCGAGCCCGTGCGGAGACGAATGCGCGGCAAAACGGACCCCCCACCGGCTTCTACGAGGCGATGGGAAAGGCACCACCTTTTCCGCACCGCGGAACGCAATGACGAAGATGTTGAACATGGAGCCCAGGACTTGGCCGAGGCAAAACCGCCGACGACTTCCGGCACCCCATGGAAGTGACGAGGACGAGCCATCAGCCACCGACGAAGCGTACCAGGGGACAATCCTGGAGACCTATACCGAAGCTGGAGACGCTCTTCAAGACCCCGGCAACGAAAGGAGGTTAAGTTGAAAGACCCAAGCCCGAGACCTACAGAGCTTCCGCTGGCGCTGAGAAGGGAGGTGAAAAACCCTGGAACCGGCCTACGAGAAGCTCGACGCCGAAACCAGCGACTACATACGACGGACCAAGCCGGATCGGATCATGGAGTCGAGGTTCGTACGAACCGCGAAAACCTCTGGAGCCGGGCGACATCGACAAGGCGACCATGGACGGCACCATCCTCTCCGAGGCCCATGGAGGACCATGCAAGGCGAAGTAAGACATGTTATGAAAGGCTTTTCCGAAGACGGGGGCTGAGGAACTAGACTCGGCCACGCCACAGTGACTCGTGAAGGAGTCATGTTCGTGACGCAGCTGATAGCGAGCAAAAAGTGGAAAACTCGGGTTTCTTGATTTCACTCAGGCATTTCATCTGGAGATCCGATTGACCGGGATTGTATGCTGAGCAGCCTCAGAGGGCATTCCGGGCATGAGGAAAGGCGAGTTATTAAAGCTGATCAAGACTTGTTACGGTCTCTTGGATGGTCCCATGGCGTGGTTCAGACATCTTCGCAGAGTTCTCTTAGAAGAGCACGGGTATACTAAGAGCCTTGCTGACCCCTGCATTTATTTTTTCATGACTTCAAGAAGGAGGTTGGGACAAACTGATGGGGGTCGTGTCTGTTGCCACTGATTGACTTGTTGCATGGCGGTGATGGTGAACACCAGCGACCATGGAAGTGTTGAATCGCAAGTACAAGTTAGGCAAGTTTCCAGTATGGGTAAGGGCGATTTACCGGCAAGCAGTTCAACTCCACAACCAGACGGCAGCATATGACGAGCAACAACATTATGTCACTGAGAAGGTCCAGCGGATTAATCTCACGAAGGCTCGAAAGGCCCAGCGGTATTCTCTCATTGCACGGAGGATGAGATATGCAGATGAGGTCCCCTCATGGGGGCCCCTCTCATGGCTGGCCAAGGAAACCAGACCCGATCTTAGCGGCCGGTGTCACTTTCTTCAACAACAGTTTCCGAGGCCCCGGGTTAAGGACATCATCATGCTAACCAACTGGCTTCTGAGCCGAGAAACATGATGTCGGCATCAAGATTAGCCCATCCCCATAGAACGATTGAGGGTAAGCGCGTTACAGATGCGTCATGGGCAATGCCGCCGATGGAGAAGTTTCATGAGAGTAGCAAGGACTTCTGGACGGAGACCCCAGACCATTGGGTTCGTCATCACGTATGCCCCAGGAAGACCCTGTTTCATCCTGGCATGACTGATTCAGGCCCTACCTGCATGCGATCAAGCCCAACAGGCGGACATTGATTCGTCAGGACGGACAGGAGCGTGAACAAGACGATCCCTGCACCCGCCCAAGCTGGGCATGGTTCCCGGGGAAGCCTGGGTTGGACAAAGCATCTTTAACGAAGTGTCAAACTGGGTTGCGACATCAAGAGATTTTCAGAGGTTTTTCAGAACAAGCGGACCCAGAGTCAGGCGGACACCTGATTATCTTTCATGATCAGGATCTTCAGTTCGAGCGTCTGCAAGGATTTCCATCACCAGCTGGAAGAGTTACCGTTTGAAGAGGAAAAAGTCGTGAATACACTTTCCGCTGAGTGTAGGCCCTGGTGAATGGCATTGGCATGGTTCCGATGTGAATCCGGACATGTCACTTGATTGAAACCGACTGTTTCATTCGACGCCTTGAACTCAAGGCCCGCGCACTTAGGAACCAGAAGCCGAGGGGATTGCGCTTGCAAAGCGCCACTTTCTTTCCGAGACTTGTCTCGGTTCTTGCGGTTTGGGTTCTTAGCCGATTACACCTTAAACCCCTAAACCCTAGACTCTCAAACCCTAAACGTCATTCTACCCTGCAGTGCGGGGCCGTCCTTGCTAAGTAGGAGGCAAAAAAAAAAAAACCAAAACACAAAGCCTAAACCACTGCGCACGGGCGCGAGTACCCTTCCTCTCTCCCTTCTGTCTCTGATATCTTTATTTCTCTTTTCTTTCTTGATTCCCTTTCTTAGTTTCTATCTTCTCTGTTCTCCTCCTGCTTTGCAGGCTCCCGGACCCACCCCACTGATGCTCATGAGCTGGTGCGAGCGCGTCTCGCCCCTCTCCTTCGCTCTCCTCACTCTCTTCTCTCTCGCTCCTCTTCTCTCCTGTCTCTCTCCCTCTCTCTTTTCTCCCTCTCTCTCTCGCTCTCTTCTCTCTCTCTCTTCTCTTTCTCTTTCTCTTTTCTCTTTCTCTTTTCTCTTTCTCTTTCTCTTTCTCTTTCTCTTTCTCTTTCTCTTCTCGTTTTTTTTTCTTTCTTTCTCTTTTCTTTCCCTTTACTTTTTCTGTCTCTTTCTCATTCATTTTTCTCGTTCACCTTTCTCTTCTCTTCAGTTCCTCTTTCTGCTTACCTCTTAATTCAACTTAAAATCGATTCGGGTATCAGGGCATGTTAGAAGGAGCCTCTCCATGACTACATTCGGAGGCAAGTCTTGCAACACAAAAAGCCGACGATGCACGGTCCGACTATCGCCCCAGTCCAAAAGAACCCGACACCAAAGTACCATCATTTACTGAAGCCAGCAAGAACAACCTGTCAGAATTGCGAGAGACGCTCGCAGCGGCGAGCCTTGCTGGGGCATCACCTCACTCTCCAGGCCCTTTCTGGTGTATGGCTCATGACATTTGGCCTTGGGTTTGGTTTATGTTTATATAAGGTTTCGGTTTTGAGGTTTGACTGCGTTCCTTGCAGCGGAACCCCCCTGGAGCTTACATGTGGCAGCGTGCGACATCAGCCTTCAATTCCACCTCGTTTCGACGTTCACCTTTTTGCAGTCCACAACCACCTGGCCAGTAGCAGCTTTTGCACCTTTGCATCCTGCAGGCTTTGGCCAACTGCCGCCGCCGGTGTTCCTGTGCTACAAACTCCAGGTCTTCAGTTATCGTTTGAAGTTTTAGGACTTGCTAAGATGTTGTGCTTCGTGGCTTCATGGCTTGTTGTGTATTGACTTGCTTTGCGGACGCCTTTGGCGTCCGCTTGCGTTGCACACGGATTGCGCGCAACTCCCCAACCGCCCTCAGACCCCAACCCAGCAACGAGAACCCTTCTGCTGTGCAGTCGAACGTTTCAGGAATCTTATTGAAGCTGATCTCTTTGAAGGATTTATAGATTGTCGCAGGCCTAAGTCCTGGTTTTGCAGGCCTACAGTAGGGGTCATTTCTGTTTTGCTTTAGGGCCGGGCTTCCAGCGGGCTTGGAGTCGGCGATGGCAGGTTCGAGTTGGAATTTGGAAAATTTGCAATCGGGGTTGTTCTTCGTTCATCCGTTTGGGGCTGGATTTTGCAGTTTAAGGTGGCTCTAGTGTTGGACATTCGTTTGTAAGTTGGTTTTTGGTCTCATGTTGGGGCAGGTGGGGTTACGCCTTTGCGCGATTCGAAAATCTTTGGGGATCGTAGGAGCACAATAAAATTGCAGTAAATTCGGCCCAATCGCAAACTTTTTCATGAAGACTGTTAGAACCCTGGGAGATTGAAGGGATTCGAAAGCATTCCAAGAAGCGAAGAGCTTCGACATCCAGCAATTGTTTGGCAACTTTACAAAAACCATTGAAAACATGCAAAGTAAGTGGTGGATCATCACGAAAACAGCAGAAAAATCAAGAAGTACCTCGCATGGGGTCCCTGCGTGTCCACAAAGTTGCACCAAAGGGCAAACTGGACCAGATCTGTTGGTTCTGTTTCTGGGCTCGTGCAAGCCGAGGATTCTGTGATCGGGCCCGACCGCGAGCAGTTGTCGTTGGCTCGAGTGAAGCATGTGCTGCTGCTCAGCAGCAAGTGGGTTGCCTGCCTCTCGGATCTTGGGCTTTTTGTTGGAAGTGTACGCCAACATTCTTCAACACACCAGGGCCCCCTCATCAGAGTGAATTCCTCTGCCTTTTCGCGCCCGCAGAAAAATCAGAGCAGATCAGTTGTTTTCTTGGTCTGTTCGGGCGCCATTCTTCACGGCCATAGTAGAAATATGTTTTTGCCAGCTGGCCTGACCGGCCGCCGCCCCAGGAAGTCTTCATACTCTACCACCAGGATACTCCAAGCCTGTGCTGTGGGCGAGATGTTCATGTATGCCAGGGCTCCGGGTTCTTGCAATCCTTGTGCAGTCGTTTGCAAGATCAAAAGGAGCTTGTGGTGCACGGCAGCCATGATTTCGATTGATGTCAAGCTGTGGGTGCAGGGAACTACACTACGAGGGAACAGCTGCGATTTCGACACGCGGTCCTCGGCCTGCGAAAGTTTGCTTAGCAAACGGTTTAGGTGTTAGGGTTGGGTTTGGGGTACGAGTACTGGCACCTTTGGCATCCTACAATTTTCAGAAGCCCGAAACTTGTTTAGGGTTTAGGATTTAGGGTTTAAAGGACTGAAGGGATTCAGAGCTTAGTGCATTGCCGCCCCTGCTCAAAAAGGTCCGAAAACCCTACACCCCAGACCGGTTTTAGGGTGTCAGGGTTTAGTTGAGGTCCCAAAGCCCAAAAACAGTAACCTATTCAGGGATTTGGGGTTAATTAGTCCCAAACCTTATGAACCCTAGAGCTGCCCTCAATTTGATCCAGCTCTAACTATGGCTTGGCTACGCTGGAGGTGCGTGTTTTCAAACAAGTTGTTTTTGATTTCTGGTGCTTTTGTGGTTTTTCTGGAGTTCGACAACTTGACTTCGCGGCGAGGGCCTGGACACGTCAAGCCTGTCGCGGCTCAGGACGCAGGGCATACTGCACTCAAGCCTCGGCGGATTGAAGGAAGGCAAGCGTGTTTATTCGTGTTCGCCTGCTTTGTCGAGTGTGAGTGCTAAACAAAAAATCGTTGTTCGATGCAAATCTTCTGGGAAACATTGGCGTTTCAAGCCCAACGCGAAAACACACCTCAACAGAAGCAATCTGAGCCCGCAACCTGAGTTGACCTTAAGCCAGAACCTTAAAACCCTAGCCGCATAGCCATAACGCCTATAGACATCACACAAATAGGTCGAGCCCTGCAGTAAAGCCAGAAATCCAAAAACGTCAAATAACCCAACATGAAGCCAGCATCCTAACCTCAGTCTTCAACCAGCGATCCGAACCCATAGACTTCAAGGCCAATGCCGGAACCCCAACTGAAATGCCGACCTACAGATCTAAAGCAGGAAGTCCTCTGGCATTCCGAAAACTCGAAACCAAATTGAACAAAAACTCTTGAACCTCACACCCTAAACCCATTCATCATAAATGCACACCGAACCTGAAAGTGAAAACCCGAATCTCTAAGCCTGGATCCTTGTCTGAAGCTCTAAACGTAAAGTCCGGTTTTGTTCGTAGGAGTGGGCTTCATGGGTCACAGGTCTTCGCCCAAGCCCACAATGATGCAAGCTACAAAGAAAGACGCGCGCTAGCAAAAACGTGAATGTCAATCCCTTATCAATGTTCGGCTGTTGGTTTGGGATTTTGTTTTCTCCCTCGCCAGCGAAACGGCCTTTGTGAGGATTTTCTGCTGGGGCGAAGCTGAATCGAGCCATTGCATGCCGGAATTGTCCGTCCGGATCCCCTTATAGCCCGGCCTCGGGCAGGCTGGCAAATGGACCAGAGGCAAAACCAGAGGGCAAGGCAGCAACTGTCTTTCGCAGTTTTGGATGTGCTTGAAATTATGGTCCAGTAAGACCGGGGTGGTGTTGACAGCCGCTCTTAGCTGAGAAATCCCAATATGGCTTACCCCAAATGCGTCATTGTTTGCTTCCGCCCGACCTGCAGGGAAGTCCTAACATAGGAGATGCATCTGGCCTACCAACATCTGAGCCTCTCGTTGTCTCGTAGAAGGAAAATGACATTGTGTAATATCAGGAGCTGGATGTCTGGTTCCCAACAAAAGACTTCGCTCGAGGCAATGGCTTTTTACTGGCTGAGGCCCCAGGGTGTGACAGCTGATGCAGCAAAGCTGCAGCAGCTGTGGTTAGGGGTGATTGCTTTAACGACGAGGTCCGGATCACCAAAGGTTCCTTGACTGGGACAGCAAGATTGGGCGAAAGAAGGACGGCAGGCTCACTCGGGCTGCCAAAAACTGCGCAAACAATGCACACTTCTCGTTTTAGCTGGTTTTGCTGGCGTATGTCTCTCGAGCCCTCATCGGATCAAGTTTCGCTGCAGCAATTTTCCTCCGCACAAGATCTCGAAACTTGCAGTGAGCAAATGTCCGATTGAAAGCCCGTGAGATTCTGTCACGAAACCCTAAAGGCCCTTCAAGTAGGGCTGTGGTTTCGGATTGTTTGGGGTTTAGGCGATTTTCGGTGGCTTCGGTTGTTAAGGGTTAACGCCGTTCCGAGGTTTTTGCGGCCTGGGAATGCAGATAGGCCTGCTACGATTTAGGGTTTCATTAGGTTTAATAAGTTATAAGAGGCTCAGTCCGTTAGAGTTTCCAGCCTGGTTTTGCCATCAACCCTTTCCGAAGGTGTCAAAGTATAGCAAGCCACTCTAAGCGATCAGATGTAAAGTGAACCCCCAAACCTTAAGCTTCAAAGCACAATGAAGCACCTCAGCAATGCGGAGATCGGTGCCCTGGGGAGTCGATCCTGGCCGGGGGAGGACTCCGTCAAGTCCACGTGCGCTTCATCGAAGAGCTCCCGAGCGCCGGCGGACGCGAGCACCCTGCAGATCCTGAAGGCAAGTGGAACTCAAGTGCAGGGCTAGCGGGGCTAAGCACTTACGGGCTTCAAACTTTCGAGTCATGTCCAATGTTTTTGGTTTATCGCAGGGGTTATCGTGGAAGGTTCGGCTTACACTTTCGCATCTGCGAGGCCGACAGGATCGAGATGCAGGACCGCGTCATGCAGGCCACCAGGAGTTCTGTCTGTGCGTGAACGCGTGAGCGTGTGCC
>NW_027623252.1:0-10419 GCF_034508935.2 Berghia stephanieae
TAAGAAAAGGGGAAATTTGTTCAAAGGGGAAAAACAGATGTAGTTTCCAAGAGCCACATCAAATATTCGTTTAAGATCCCCTTTAAAAGTCTCATCCAGACACAAGCACAGGTCCCGACTAAGAGGAATACACTCAAATGTTAACAATCAAATATAATATGTAATAAAACATAATACAGTACATAACAGAGAGATGATTTACAATGAAAAAATATCATATCCCAAAACTAACTATACATTCGACTGCTTCCCTCTCAGCCAGGGGATCCGGCCAGGACCAGGACAAAACCAGTAATCTCATTCCAAGACAAAGACAGAAAGCATGTTGGAAAACAGATATAAGGGGATAGAAGACACAGTATGAACCCCCCTGCCCACATTTGGAGGTCAGGAACCCCGCCCAGGTGGTAGGGACTGGGTGAGTATAGCGCTGGTGGTAGGGACTCAGTGAGTAAAGCGCTGGTAGGAATTCAGTGGTGTCACTGATTTTATGACATTAGAATATAAAGAAATTTACAACTACAATCAGACTAATGATTTTACAAAAGGTCCCACAAAAAACTATATCTTTAATTATTAAACAAGTCTGTTGATTAAATTAAATTATAATTTTATTTAAAAGATCAAGAAAATGTCAAAATAAAAATGAAAGTTTTGACAACCAAAAATGTACCTATTCCGTAACATAAAGACACACAAACAAATCTTTCTTCTTGCTCCTCTGTAATCTTGACACAGCATTGCTCTGATATTTCGTGAAGATGTGTAGCATGAACACTACTTCACTCTATACCGATCACGACCCAACAAGTATTGAGAACAACCATGCTTCTCAAATTTGTTTTACATACAGGACTTTGCACTATCCTTTTGAATCTGGATAGAGACTTGACCGACTCAATTGTTAACGGGCACCTTTTTACTGTCACCACGCTTTTATTGGGATGTGATATTACGACTTATAATGTCCCTTTTTATTTCGTCACTGACCGACCACCTTTGAAATTTTGATATTCTACAACACAGTGTTTGGTCTCCTGTGTTATATTTGTTTTATTCTGTACCGACCTGTATAACACAGTTTCTGCCTTCTCTGTGTTATATTTTTATTGGGACATATAGTAAACAGATTTGCCTTCTCTGTACTATGAATTGGTCACCCGTTCACGGACTGACACAGTACAGTAGCCTGCACTATGCCTTGCTATCTTCCGGCCCCAAACGTACTTCACACAATCAACCCTGCATTATGTGAAGGATAGCTAGTGACGTTTGGCGACTGAGAGACATTGTCATCACAAGATAGCATAGCAACAGGTTTGAAAAATACCAACTTGTGGTTGCCTAAAGCTAATATCCATTGAGACTTAAGCTCGTTTCTACAGTAACGTGACAGCCCCCACCCACGTTAAAAATTTACTTTTTTGGTGGTTTATTACATTGAAAATAAATTTTACAAATGGACAATGAGTAAATGTATTAAGGGAATTCTGTATGAAATTTCCTGTGTAGAGTCACATTTGAAAAATTTCGCAGTCTAACTGTCTCTGTCGTGTCAAGGGCATCTTTATGGTCGCATGTCTCTGTTATCTGGAGCCCCTGTCTGGTCAGTCTGTGTGTCCATAACGTCTTTGGTCTCCTGTCTAGTCAGTTTGTGTGTCCATAACATCTGTGGTCTCTGTCTGGTCAGTCGGTGTGTCCATAACTTCTGTGGTCTCTGTCTGGGCAGAGTTGTGTATTTATAATGTCTGTGGGGTCTGGTCAGTACGTGCATTTACAATGTCTGGTGTCTCTGAAAAGTCAGAAAGAGGGTTAGAATGGGGATTTGTCTGTATTAAGTCAGTCATGTCAACAATGTCAAAGTCTTTATCTTCAGAGACAATAGTCAAAAATTGTTCCAACTGGGAGATTCTTTGCAGAAACTGATGTTCTACCATAACTTGAAATAAGCTATTGATCCTGTTTGTCACTGAAGATACAATTCGATACAGCCCTTCCTGTGTATTTGTCACACGTCTTTACTGGTACAATGTCAGTTTCAGGTTGGTCATGGATTTCCAGTCTTTCGCCCGCCATGACCCTCATCATCTATGCACATAATATTCACAAGTGGATACAAATATCGATTTACTTTGTATGTTGCATCCATAACAAACACATCACAAAAACACTCAAATCACGCCTCATTCTTCCCGTTACTTAAAACAAATACTCAAAACCAACATCCTCATTCACACTGAACTTTGTTACACCTCCTTCCTCCTCTATCTCTCTCAGTAATTCCTGTACCGTCTCACCGTCCGTCCTGTCAATATCAGTCTTGAACAATCTCCGCTGCAAATCTTCGACATCTTTAGGCAATACATTTTATCCTTGGCTTGATTGAATGTATTGCCTAAGTTGGGTTGTGGACACCTTTGTTTTAGCCATAGCTTCACTGTCTCATTCACGAGGGGCAGGCGATTCTCCGGATAAAGTGAGGATGGCTAAATGTAAAAAGAAAAAAGATTAAAAGTACAAAATTGTATGCAATAGCATTCAATTCAGACCTGCCAGCTAACAAAACAATAAAAAGCATTTTATTTTTTATTGACAATTAAAGACAAAAATCTGCATATAAACCCATAATGCACTAGTTGTGTTTGTCACTCTAAAATACTTGAATGAACTAAAATGCAACAGGCGCTCATCAAATTCAAGGTTAAATGAATGACTGCAGAATTCCCAACAAACGTCGCTTCATTGTCTTTGTAACATTTTCATGGCATACAAAAACGCAATAGAGTGGTCACCATTTATAATTAGTCTTCAGAAATCAAGCACTTATAACTGCATCGTACTCATAGTCAAAGTCAAATTTTATTTTGAAAAGTCTATGGACAACCATCAAATCTTAAAATTCCTTATCTGGAACAAAAAAAAAACAAAGACAAAAAAAAAAAAAGACCCCAAAAAAATACCACCACCTAGATCTGCTTATATTGTCTTACAGGACTTAATAGCGCTTACAACACTATAAAAAGGATGATGATATGGTGACTGATTCAATAAATAGGGAACAGTAGATTTCACGAGCACTCAAAGATGTACCAATTTTGACATTACCTCAAAGTCTCACCGAGACACAAGCAAAGGATCCTGCTAAAACATTTACATAATGCAATAATATTCAAAACCTATAACAGTACATAACAGAGAGATGATTTACAGTATAAAAAATCATCTCAAGAAGAAAGGTACTGTATTTGACTGTCTGCCTCCCAACTAAAGACCCCCGCAAGGACCAGGAAAAAAATGAGCAATCTTAATCCATAACAAAGACAGGGAGCAACATGGAAAGGGAAAACAAATATAAGGGATAGAAAAATGTGAACTCTCTGCCCCGAACCCTTCCAAGAAATTTTTTTTTTAATAAAAAAAAAATACAAATTCTGGAACAGTCAATTTTGTCACAAGCTGGTCATCATCTCTCCATCTCAGTGCGCCACCTTGAATGTATCGTAATAAAATATGAGTTGGAATGGCTGTTGTTCTTTAAAACATTGGTCCTGGTGTCAACAGTGCATTTACCTAACTAATCTATTACTATATATTACACTCAATAGTGGGAGGGAGGAGGGACAATTAAGTACTGGAAAATATAAAGTAACAAGAAAAGAAAAAATAATACATATTTATAAAAAAAATTGAGTCTAATTGCGACTAAAATAGAATTTGCAATTAATTGCTGTCAAGTGTAAAATTTTCGGCAGTGAAAAACTGCAGGGACAAAATGTCGATGGAAAATAAGTATAAAATGAATGAGTCTTACCCAAATTTTTCGCATGGGTGATTTTCATGGTTGTGATTAGACCCTGTAACCCTCAGAAGCCAGTATTAATTTCAGAGTCCTGCATGGTAAGAAAAACTTTTATTACTTAATAATAAAATTATCACAACATAGTATGATAAAATATTAATAGCGTTGTCACTTGCATACCTCAATTGTGAAGGATTTCAACATGCAGATTATAGAGCAATTGAAATAAATCTTAATAAGACATTCAATAATAATACTAATCCAGCGCAATCAGATTTTTTGAACAAATCAAGTTTTTTCACTTTTTAAAACTGTTCTAAAAAAATTTGTTTAACTATTGTCTTTGCATTACATGGCACCCCCGGCCCACTAAAGACTGAAAAATGAGCGGGCCGATGGGCACACATTCCCCTTTTCCAGGGAAAGTTTTAAATTCAGAATCATTTTTGATTGCTTTATTAAAATTGCCCTTTGGCAATCAAAAATAGAAAAAGCTGATGGGATAATTTACTTCCGAGTTTTGCTAAAAATTTTAAATTAACCTTGTGAAATATAATTTTTTTCATTTTTTTTTAAATATGTAAAAGTAAAAAAAACCCCTCCTCCCCCCGGTCCAAAAAAAACCCCCTTTAACCTTGGTTAGGGCGAATTCCTTTTTTTTGAATCAATTGTTTTTTCCCCTGCTTGCATTCATAGAACAAAAGTCAAAAATTAAACCCAAATTTTCCCCAGGGTGATATGATGGAAGCTAAAAAAACACGGAAAAAATTTTAAAAATTTTTCTTTCCCTAAACCCCTTTAAAATTTTTAAGTTAAAAAATTTGCAATATTTTCTCCAACTGAGAAAAAAGGTGTTCCCAATTTTCGTACGTTAAAAGGGAATAAAAAATTTAAGTCGAGAGTTTTCTCGAAGAACTTAAATTTGTGACGTGGAAACCAAATCGGGGACTAGGTTAAAAAAAGCTGAAGGCAAAAAAGGGAAAGCCAAAGGAAAAGTTGTTTTCAAAAATTTAAAGTCAATAAAAAAATTCCCAAAATTCCCGGGCAATTTTAATATTAAAGGGAAAAAAAAACTACAGACCACACTAAATTGAATTGTAATTTAAATTTAAAAAGGTCTTGTCCCCATTCAAACAAGCTGTCATTTGAGAAAAATTTCTTCATTATAAATTTAAGTTCAGATCGCATGTTTGAAAACCGTATTAGGAAAATTTATGTATCTGTGTATAAGCCCAAGTTTATCAAAATCCCAAATGGCAACGAGTGGGCTTTATTTGCCACCAGATTCACTCGTAAAAAATTTTAGTGTAGGCCTATTTAGCCCAAAAACATATATTAGGAATGGTTTAAACACACTTAAAGTACGCATGCCCGTCATCATCCTGATTTTTTTTATATAATATAAATTTTAAAAAAAATTACTTTCATAAGCCGAAATTTTCCACCAAACATCTCAAAGCACAAAAGGATCCATCTACACAACACGTAACAAGGAACGTTGGCGACTTTTTTTCTTCTACAGACAACCTTTAGGGATGGAAATCAACCATGAGTACATGAGAGAATTGAGTCCTTGAGAGGCTCGACCCCAGGACCTTCCAACCGGGAAGGGTGCCCACAGCCCATATTCTTGGCGTTCTTGAGAATTTGAAAACCCCTAAAAACTAATTAGTAAAAAAGGGAGTGGCAAAAATAGACAGACAATACACACTAAGGAGGAAGGAAATAATATCGTTCCGTGGTGTCAGTCCGTTTAGGAGTGGTGGGGAGAAGTAGTCTAGCTTAGTATTTGGGTAAGTATAAGTAGTAAAAGGGGGGGGCTTCTGCACATTCCTTGAGAAGGGAATGTATTCCTTCAACAAACCCTTTAAAAAAAAAAATAAAACTTTACATTTCCACATTGCCTCACTATGACCTATAACTAAAACAAAGAAAAAAAAAAAAAAACCCCCGCAAGACTCCCTCCAGTCCCTTTTTCAATATTTAAATAAATTAAAATGGCTGCGGAAAACTAAAACAATGGTCTAAAAGGGAAAATTTTACAAATCAATCAAGTTTTTACAGGTTTTAAAATGAAAATATAATAAAAAGATATCACTCTAATATTGACACCAACAAACACAACACCCAAACCACACAAGCTGAGGGGATATTTTACTTTTTTCACTAAAACCAATTCCACTTTGGGTTTTTCTTTTTTTAACCTTTTTTTTTTAGTGCTGCTAATGTGCAATCTACTTTAAAAAAAAAAAGGGGCATTTTTCATTTCTTTAATTTCTTAACAACACGATTATGCCCCACTCCACCAACAACGGGGACAATTTTTTCACTTTTAGGCAGTTTTTTCTTACTTTTTTTTAAATTTCTTTTTTTTTAAAGTTTCTTTTTTGATTTGATTAAAATTTCTATTGTTCTTTTTATTTAATTTCATTTCAATATCATTTTAAACCCGTCACAGCATATTTTTTCAGTATTTTTCCCATTTATTCTTACCTCTTACAGTTACATACAGCGGGCTATACAAAACCAAACCCTTTTAAAATGCTACAAAATTTTGAAAAATTAAAAAAAACGTTTGAAAAAAAGTCCACAGTTCAAAAGCAAAAAAATTTTAAAAAAGTGAAACTACCTCGGGCTCGAGGAAACGGGGGTAGGTCCCCCCCCATCGGGCACTGGGGGCGGAAGTCTAAGAGCGCGCCGGTGGAACCCGTAATTTATTTTTCTTAAAGGGTTTCCACATCGGGAGAGGGTATACCTATCTGTTTAAGTTATTGTAAAAAAAAGAAGAAGAAAAAGAAGGGGCAGTTCAGGTTCAATTTTTAACCCCTTCTTTAACTTTTTTATAGGCACTTGCAAGAATTTTTCAAAATAGGGGCTATGGGTATTAATTTACGAAAAAAAATAAAGGGGGTGAAACATTAACTAAGTGAAAATTTCGCCTTTCCCAAGGGTTTAAAAAAGTTATGACCTTTTGTGGTGGAAACCAATTAATAGGAAAAAATGTCAAAAGCACAGCATCCCAATGGATATCCGTATAACAGAAACAGCTTCAATACAACTTTAAAATTTTTTACTTTTGGGAAATAACTTCGTAAACATTGCAAACAGAAAATGAATTTTTTGAGAAAGAAAAGTAATTTTAGAGCTGAGACAGCAAAATCAAGGAAAAATAGATCACGAATGAAATTTTAAGGGCCGATTGGAATTTTGAAAAGTCAAAAATAAAATTTTTTTCACATGAAGATAGACCAAAATACACCACTAATGGGGTCATTTAGTTTTCACTTTGAACTTTTCAAAATGAAATGCCTCAGCAAGCAAAGATTAATGAAAAAATTTTGAGGTGGTGCTCTTTTTATTATAGAGTTAATTTTAAAATGACCAAAAAAGGGGTTCCCCACTTAATTAAGGAAAAAAATTTCGTATCTATTTTACTTACCTTCTTTTTTGACTTTTTAAAAAAATACATTTTCTTTTTTTCGAAGTTTTCAAATTGGAAAAAATGAGAATTTTTTAAACCGAGGGGCCATTTTCTTGCTTCACATTCCAAAACAGACCGCGAAAAGTGGGGGCTGGGGCGGGGCCCTTATACCAAAATGCAACTTTAAACCAAAAAGAGTGCTGGGAAGGTACTACAAATGGGTTTAAGGAGCGGGGGTTTTGCAACTTTAAACCATAAGGTTCGGGAGTAAAATATGAAAAGCGGTATTTTTTTCGCTTTTTGTAGTGGTAGTACAAATAACCACTTCGTTTCACAATTATCATTACCATTAAAAGATGTTTTTTTTGCTTAAAGGGGATCTGTTTACCGTTTTGGAATGTTAGGGTATTCTCAGGGGTTTCGTTATTTCCCTTGATGGGGGAATTTTAAAAAATAAAAAAAATAAATAAGTGTATTGTTTTTTTTTTAAGGGGTTTTTACGGCGCTGCAACCTTTTAGGTTATATACGTCATTAAAAGAAAAAAGGAAGAAATGGGGTAGTCAAATTCTTGAATTACAATTAAACACCCAAGAAATGGGAAGACAAAAAGGATGGGGAAAAAAGGGATCAATGTAGATTCCAAACAAAAACCCCAAGTTACTTTTTTGAGATCACCTATAAGTCCACCGGGCCAAGAAAAAATCCAACAAAGGGAAAACCTCAAATGTTAATGTACATTCAAAATTTAAAACAACAAAAGTCAATCATAAAGGGAAGACTTACAAAAAAAAAATTACCCCAAAACAATAACTACTATTTACTGTTTCCCATCCCCCCCAAGGACTCGGTCAGGCTAGGGCAAAACAAGAATCTCATTCCAAGCGAAGACAGAAGCAATTGGAAAAAAAGTTTAAAGTACACACACTCATTTTGGAGACCAACCACATGCAATTTCAATTCATTACACCATATGAAACCATACCCTTTAATTAGTTTTACAAAATCAAATATACATCTAATTTATCCAAATTTATAGAGGTAAAGTCACCCCATTTTATTGTATTTTTCAATTATTTTTATTTCCTTTTCCGCTTACATATTTGCTCTTCTTTTTTGGAGCAGAAAAGACCCAAAAGTGCCTTTAAGCTTCATAAAACACAACCAAAAAAAAAAAAAATCTCCAAAGCCAAAGGACAAATGCAAATTCGATACAATTGTGTATAAATGAAAGATTCATTGTTTGTTTACCCCTTTCAAAACCACCCTTTTCCCCTCTCAATTTCCCCTGAATTGGCTAAATTCAAACCCGATTTTTTGATAAAGGGGGAAAATCGACATTGTTTTATCATTTGTCTTTGTGATTAATGGGGGATTTATTTCACATGTTGTCATTTAACAAAAAAAAAAAAAAAAAAAAAATCATAATGACTTCTGTTAAAAGGCCTGTGGGAATTATGTTTCCACGTCTTTACACTTAGTCCATTCATCCCCATATAATCATCAAAGCATTTTTACATTAAAAATGCGTTCGAATGCACTGTTAAAGGGAAAGAAGTTACTTCTCTTACTCTCTGTTTTTGTTTTTGACACCATTGGTGATAGCAAAATTTTTGAATACAGATATAAAAACAAAGACAGCAAAAAACCCCAAAAATTTTTAAGTGGGATAATTTAATAACAACAATGTAGTATCAATTAGGCATTTTTCTTCCCCAGTCATCGTATGATTCTTGTAACCTTGGTAATTTCTTTCCCTTTCAAACTCTCGACCCATATCACGAATGTCCCCGCTCTTTAAAAAAGTCTATCCAACCTAATTTGTTATCGTACCTGAGATGTCACAGGTCTGAGGGAAAAAAACCCCCCCCAAAAATTTTTCAACTCCTCTCCAAGCGTAAGGCATGGGACTAACCAATAAATTTATTTTTGTATATTCTTCCCGGGCCCCAGCCAACCCTTCACGAAATTGATCCGATCCCCCTAACGCCTGCAAAAAAGTCATACACTTCTTTACGCCCTAAACACAATTTTTTTTACTCTGGGAATTACCGTCGGGACCGTGCAGTTGAACCGTTCAACTTCTATGATTTCTAAAAAAAACGTCCCCCTATTTTAACGGCGGTGGAACTATTTTTTTTTCGGCTAAAGCAATTAAGCCAAATTTGGTAAAAATCCCCTGTCATTGAATCAAACTTTGAATCCAAGGTAGACGCACGGGAGACGAAGGAAATTTTAAAAAAGTTTGAAACATCTCCGCCCTGTCAATGAAGAATTTCCATGACATCTTTTTAACAAAATCAACCAGGGGGCCAAACAAAAAACAAATTTCGCGGGGGGGCCGTTTTTGTTTTGTAGAGAACCCCCGCCTAAATTTAAGGGCAGGACGAATCTGTCATCTGTATTAATTTTCTTGACATCAGACCCTGGATTTTGGAAAAACAAAACAAAAACAAAAAAAACTAATATTTTATTTAACTTACACCTGAAACTTTATAAAATCATTTTTACTAAAAATGCTCAAAGCCTTTTCCTGGGTCGAAGTTTAAAAAAACAATCACATATTAGGGTAAAGCACACAACTGTAAATTATATTCAATTTATTAACAGAGACAACACTATTAACAACCCACTACTTATTTTTTATTTTACTCTTGATCATGTAAGAGAATGTGGTAAAGGGTCTTTTTTTAAAGACTCAACTTGCCCCCTCAAGCAGGGGTCGAACCAGACCTACCAGTCCAAAGGAAAAGTCAGCACAGATAAAATCCCACAATGTTTTTTCCCAAGATGCCCACCATTGAATGCCTATCTGCCCTGTACCATTTCCCTATAAGCGTCAAGTACAACTCTGTCATTCCTCGGGTTTCAATGCAGCTCAGTTCACTCACTCACTCAATCCCTCTCCGGGGCCCGCTGGCACTTGAGGCGATGCAAAGGTCTCTAGGGCCCTGTCACAAATATTTTTGGGGCCACTTGAGGGGAAAAACCCCTCCTTTAGGGCCCCCCCCAATCTCCTTGGGGGGGCCCCGCTTCCTCTTTCCTTTTTGGGGCCTGGTAACCTTCCTTATGGTTTTATCAGGGCTGCACGACTGCCCCAAACCTTGCCTCTTCTCCTTTTAATGGACTCTCCAAAGACTCCCTTTTACTCTCCCCCTTCGGTCCCATTTTAAATTTTGGTTTGGGCCCGAAAATTAGATT
>NW_027623253.1:0-10416 GCF_034508935.2 Berghia stephanieae
GTGACCAAACCAGTGGCCGTGAGTGGCAGCGCCATCGAGGTAGATCCGAACCTCATGTTCACAGAGCCCCATGTTGAAGACTGGCTGGCCAGATGTACATTTTTCCGAGAAATCCTCGATCAGACTTTCATTGGCATTTTTCAGTTTTATGTAAGTTTTGATTTTACATGTTCTTTAATGTTCAAAAGTACTTAACAGCTTTGCGGCTATGTGGTCTTGTAGTATGACACTTGCTTTCGGATCGGAAGGTCCTGGATTCGAGCCTCGCTCGGTGCATAGTTGAGTCCTTGGAAAAGGCTCTTCACTCACATTCTCTCACCATACTCAATGAGTAAAATGAGTACATGACCGTTAGCAGGGTTGTCTCTGTCTTGAAAAAAAGTAATTGTAATATCGCCTAACAGGCGTCATTTCACGTCCTACATGTTAAGTGTTGCTGTTGGCCAGTGACCCTCTGTAAAGCACTTTGAGCATGTTTAGTGGATATTGCACAGCTCAATTTTTTTTAAAAACAGCTTTAGTCGCTAGAACACAATCTGCAAATGCAATATAGGTGCCATGGCATCAGTAGACACTGTCATTTAGGCATTCCGTGAAGGAACATAGATAATCTATCAAACAAGCTGTCTGATGTCAACAGGAATCTCCCAAGTTGTCTAAAGTGAGTGAATCGGGGGATTTATAGTCTTGCCCAAGGAAAAAAAATGAAAGTGCATGAAGCAACACTCGAACCCTGGACCTTCTGAGTCACGGTGCATTGACTTAGCCATCCTTAAAATCCATTTCGCACCCACCTTGGGGATAAATGAAGGGAATTTTTATTCATTTTAATTAATGTTAATTGCTTTTGTTGAAATGACCTAAAAATATTGCAAGCACCATAAAACCCTTAAAAGCAAGCAAACAAAACAAAGCTGTAACAATTCTGTAATGTAATGTTATAGGGCAGCGTCTCTCAGCGGCACAGTCTTTGCTTCGTACCCGAAAGGTACAGAGTTCGATCACGCGCCGCTGTGCTTTGTGGCCTTGAGCAAGTCACCTCGCCCTAGCTCAATTTGCGGTGCTGCACTGTGGCTGACACCTGGGTTATTCCAGTTTTACCTTGGGGTAGATCCTAGTTTAAAAATTCCCCTATGGGATGAATAAAGGGAATTTTATTTTTAAATATTCTTACCATTTCTAGGAGAGTCAGCCGGGCCAAATGATCTTTTCACCACGCTTGCCTCAAGTTCAAGACACCAACTGGTCTCGTCTCTCTACCATCCTGGACTTCCCACAGTGCTCTTTGTCAATAACGCCCTTCCCCAGAACATGCAGACGCCGTGGAGGTTGTTGTTCAGCAATCATTCACATGGGGACAGCTTCTCCCAACTCCTAAAGAATATACGCAATCAGGGACCAACTGTACTTCTAGTCAGGGATGAGGGAGGTCGTGTCTTTGGTGGATATGCCTCAAAAAGTTGGGATATTAATTCAAAATTTCAAGGTAAGATTGTTCTAAAAGTATTTTTAGGCTTTCAAGTGTGTGTAGGATTTATTTTGTGCTTCTTTCTTTTCTTTTTATTCCTCCTCTTATTATTCAGGGCTGAGAATCTTCCGCCTAAATGGTAGTTTATCTCCGCCCATCCCCATCACAATTCCTCCTTTTTCAAAATTTTCTTGATAAATAAACAATGATTATCCGTGATTTTGGGAATTTCTCAGAAATTTTCCTCTGAATTTGCTGTGTCAAACATTGTCCTCAAAACCACAAAATCACCATTATGTTTTATGTCGTATTTTGACACCTGTGCTCAGTCTCGTGAAATTTGGTAACGGTCCCGTTTTTATGACGTCGAGCCAGACAGAATGGCACCAAATATCACAATTGACACAGAAGACCAGTGGTGTTCTTTGATTAGTTAGTTGATGGTTGAAGGGGAAGGGGAGGGACAATTGGGTCTAGATTTTCTCTCTGTTGTAGGTAACTATTGCATTTTTAATCTCTCTCTCTCTCTCTCTCTCTCTCTCTCTCTCTCTCTCTCTCTCTCTCTCTCTCTCTCTCTCTCTCTCTCCCCCGCTCTCTCTCTCTCACTCACACACACACATACACACACACGTGGGTGGGGTTCCTGACCTCCCATAGTGGGCAAGGGGGTACATACTGTCTTCTATCCCCTTATACTTATAGCTGTTTTCCAACATGTCTTTGTCTTGGAATGAGATGCCACTACTACTACAACCACCACCATCGCCATACCATCATTTCATGAAGCACCACCATTACTACAACCACTTCCACCACATCATCTTCTTCACCATTATTACCACCACCACTACGACATCATCACAATACTATCACCATTAAAACAGCAATCACTACCACATCCTTACCACCACTACTACAACCTCCTCCAACACAACAATATCACCACCACCACTTCTGCAACCACCACAACCACATACATTACTGCCATCAGTACAACAGCGACCAGCATATCATTATTACCACCACCCCTACCATTCATTTTATATTTTATACATCATAAATTGGTTTTGGAACTTTACTTGATTTGAAACAAGGGGTATTGGGATGATTATAGATCTCAATAGATTATATTTTGTTTGCAGAAATTCTTGTTTAAGCATTGAAATTATTCGGAATTGTTTCTGAAATTTACGTGAGCCAAATTTTAAGTTGGCGTCTCTGGTCAACTTGAAACAATGGGATGTGGGCATTAGTGAATCTGTGAATACGGGAGATATATGTGGCGACTACCACTACTACCACAACCATCACCACATCATCATCCTTACCACAACTACTACAACCACCACCTCATCATTATCCCTACCACTACCATTACTACAATCACCATGTTATAGTTACACTTTCAGTTTTTGAAATTCCTCCGAGTGATGTCAGAAATTGCTGGGGGACACATTTTGGATTGCATCACAATAAATTTGAATGAAATTAAAATTTATAGGCCATTTTTGCATGGATGGTTCTTGATCTTAGCGCTGAAAAATTTCCTCCTTTTTAGTGACCAGTCATTCTCACCCCTGATTATTATTATTATTATTCAACTCCTCCTTCTCCCCCTTCTTCTTCTTCTTCTTCTTCTTCTTCTTCTTCTTCTTCTTCTTCTTCTTCTTCTTCTTCTTCTTCTTCTTCTTCTTCTTCTTTCTCTTCTTCTTCTTCTTCTTCTTCTTCTTTTCCCTCTTCCTCCTCCTATTATTATTATTATTATTATTATTATCATGATCGTCATTTCATTATTATTACTATTATTATTATTATTATATTATTATTATTATTATTATTATTATTATTATTATTATTATTATTATTATTATTATTGTTATTGTTATTATTATTATTATTATTATTATTATTATTATTATTATTATTATTATTATTATTATTGTTATTATTATTATTATTGTTATTGTTATTATTTATGTTGGTGGTGTTATTATTTCCTGATAGATTGTATTTTTTAAGATTTATTATTTGTTTTAGTTTTTTTGTTTTGTTCTTTTTGAGGATGGGGGGGGGGGGGGGGGGGGGGGGGGGGGAAATATGTTTCTTTACTTATAGTCTGATCTTACATTCCATTGATCCAATCTTTGTGAGGATTCGCTGAAAAGTTTTTCAATTTTCGTAATAACTCCCTCATTTCTAAGAAATAATTTATTAAACAAGTCATCGAAAGAAAGTTTGAAATCTCAGCTACAGATTGCTTACTATATTTTTCGACTTAGTCACCATCACAACCAACACCGAGCTGCCATCACTTCACCATTTGATGCATCTTGTCGGCAAAAACTGGCACCCTTTTCTCTATACTAAGATCGGACAGCAGACGTCATGCCTTTGTCACTTTCATATTAAGCTGTTTTCTTTGAGATACTCTTTCAATTTAGGGAATAAGAAGAAGTCTGATGGTGCTAGGTCGGGACTGTAGGCAGGGTTGCCAATTTTCCGTATAGATTTACGGAATTCAGTATGTTATAAACCCTCAGTATATTTTCCAATTACCTGCTAAACGGAAAAAAAATAGTAAGTACATAACAATAATAATAATAATAATAATAATAATAATAATAATAATAATAATAATAGTAATAATAATAATAATAATAGTAATAATAATAATAATAATACTTTATTGCATCCCAAAAGAGAAATTTTTTGTACAGACGTGTAATAATTTACACAATAAGATAAAAATACAATATAATGTCTTTTTACTGGAGTTCAACACTCAGAAAGGGGTCCGTCCATGTGTTTGTTTAAAATTAAAAGTTCAGTCAATTTTTGTCTCCTGATTTGGCATCTCTGTATAGGGTAAATGTGGCAAGGTGGATAAATCCATTTCCCTCATGTGGTTTGAGTCTGTCTGTTGACTCATGTGGGATCGAGCGATATCGTGTTTCAATCCCGCATACCAAAAATTGCTGTCGATCGTTCTTTTTAGTAATTTGTTTATGTCTTCATTGTTTTCTGGGGGGGGGGGGGGGGGGTGTTGTGTGTTGTTTGCTGAAAAGGGTTTTGAGTCTGAATTGCTCCGTGTTTGGTATTTTATTCTTTTTTTAAGCTGGTTTTCAATTTTGTTTCCTACTTTGGTGATTCTAAGGTGTCGGTTGGATTGTTTTAGAGCATAAACTCATTTGAATTCTGGGTGTCACTTTGTAGGTGTTGAAAGTCACCTCAAATATTCTCTGTACCGCCCTCTGGTAATTAAAACAAAAAAAAAAAAAATAGAAAGAATCTTGTAAAGCAACTAGTGTGAACTTGATGTTTCCTCTGGGTAAGTGCTTTATACATACAATCTGCTTTTTATCCAAAAGTTATTGTTGTCATCATGATTTTATCATTATTATCACCACCATCTTCATCAGCAGCATCGTAGTGATTTTCTATCTTTCTTTTTGAATACATCACTTTTTTTTTTGTTTTGTTTTAAAATTTCCTAGCCGAAAGCATACCCTCCTATATTATGCCTTTGGAAACGTAATTGAAAAGATAAAGGGAGTAAATGTGACTCATAAATAAGGGAACAACACAAATCAAACGATGTTTCGGCCTTTGGCCTTTTTCAAGTAACCACGAAATATATATATATATATATATATATATATATATATATATATATATATATATATATATATATATATATATATATATATATATATATATATATATATATATATATATATATATATATATTATATATTATATATATATATATATGTATTAATACCGGATAGGGAGACTTTTGGTACCCCTATTAGTTCATTTTACAGTACTTTACCAATAGGGAGACCAAAATCCGGTCCCCCTATTGATTTGACTCTAGCACATTCACTTTTCTATTTTTAGTTTAAAGTTGTCAACCCAACCGTCAAGGATATATAATTGTAAATCATAGTATTGAAGTTATTTGTTAAACACCACAGTAAGAAGAGTTATGCCTAAATTTTCACGTTGGTCAATAAGGTGACCGCCTGAAAAAAGTACAATAGGGGTACCAGTGTTTTCATCGATATATTTCAATAGTGAGGCAATATATCTTTCCGAAATTTTCTCTAAAATTCTAGAGCATTATATGGATTTTTATAGTAATGAAAACCTAATATAAAATTGTGTGAAAGTTGATGAACTGAGGAATGAACAAGATATACGAATTATAATCTATTTTTAGAAACAGATTTATCGAATCTTGGTCCGGATTCTTATCTTGGTGACAAGAGACAAGCAAACATAGTAACTCTTTTTTTCGTGAAACGTATGTTTAGTCAATTTCGCGCATAAAGAGGCACTCGGCACTCACTCACTCCGCAAGTCAGTAGTAGGTAGGTGGTTATCAGTTATCAGCTTTAATTCTTAGTCAAACGCTTCATCAAACCCATTATTGAGTAGCATGTTGATGCCTGATGCCAGTTGAAGCCATCTCGACGTCGTGAAATGGAGCATCTTCTGTCATAGCAGTAGAATCGTCAGATGCCGCATTTAAATCCTCCATTCCAGGCGTTGCTGTTGCCATATCGATCTTCGAAATGATTTGGTCTAGACGTCAAGTTGACCCGTTCTATGTCTGAAGAGATTTTAAAGTGCAATACCTAACATTATATCTTGATCTACAAAAGAGTCTTTTTAAATGAACCGCTGTGTTTCTATATTTTTCAAGAACCAATGATTATCTGATAACCACTGACAATTGACTTGCGGAGAGAGTGGCCGACGGACGTCCTCTCTATAGCCGCAAGTATTTTTTCGTCACTTGCTGAGTTCCAAACTAGACGTCTATGGCATCGTGGGGTAAATTGATGCTGGAGGCATCATTGAAGAGACACCGAGATAATTTAAATGGTAAGTTATTGGCCATTCTTATTACATCACTGTTGATTTAAGATTTTCAATAGGGTAGACATCACAATCACACACACACCGATTGATGATTGTCACTTGTCAGTCAGTCATTTGGAAGTGGAGTCAGATAATTCGGGAACTTCTGTAGACTGTAGATTCACACTAGTGAGTAAGATCTGTCGTTTACTACTTACTACTACTACTACTACCACTACTACTTTTAGTTTTAGCTTTATCCAACTCAACACTTCTCGTGTTTATTTTATTTTGGCAAAACTAGAATGGATTTTTGAAAAGAATATAAAATAATTTAAACTTAAACCTGTCTTTGCATCTTGCTTTATGCATACAGTATGCCATATCACAGCCATCACAAAATCATAGTTTAATGTTGAGAATATGCTATTTCTTTTGTAACTTCAGATCAGAGAGATTTGAGCTTTAAAAATCCTGAAAAATGTCTTGCTGTCAATCCAGACAACCCTTTTGATGTGATCTATGATGTTAATGGTAAGAATGTAATTTGATGAGGAAATGAATAACATTTAGGTACACATAGTTTGCTTTTTTTTTTTTTTTTTTTTGAGTCATGATGTGTAATACTATTACAGTCCACTCCGGATAATTGCAACTCGTTTAATCGCAACTTTCGGTTAATCACAATATTTCCTAAGCAATGGAAATAATTCTATATAAAAGTCACTGGTTAATTGCAACAAACTTCGGTTTTTTAAAAAGTGGTAAATTCAAGAAATCAAACAGTATATCATGATTAAATTTCATCATGGATGAAATCGTGACAGGTTGAAGAATCGAGAGTGAGCAGGATTTAATGCTACAGTAGTGTGTCACCACTCTGTTAGAGTCGAAAGAGGGCGGGGCTCTGCAGTATGGGTTTGTGACGTCATCGGTGGCCATTAAATAGAAGAGGGGTGGGGCTGGTCATAATCTTGACAACAGGTTATAAATGACAGTTATAAAGAGAGACTGAGCGATATCCTTTGTTTTAGGATTAACAACTGTGCATTGTGACCAACGAGTTTGGTGAGAGCTTATTGTCTCTCATTAAGGCTAATCTCTTTAACTCTGACAAATGTTGAATTGTTGAGAAAAAGATTGAAACTTCTTCCAATCTGAATAAGATATCGGCTTGCTTCATAGCTGCTTTTGGTTGACAAATCTACACGGGGCTGCCATATGGTTTTTGTTTCAATCAAATTGCTCTGTATGTGGTGGACTAAGAATATTATTTACTGGTTTGAGTTGACAATAAATGTGTAAAATGTTGAAATAGTGGACAGGAAACTGAATTTCGGTTAATCCCAACATTTTCGATGATCCCAAGGTATTGCGATTATCCTAAGTGGACTGTACCTGAATCTTGAACGAAAAACTATCATATGGATATGATTATAGACAGATTGGTTTCTGGAATTATATTTCCGTCCTCCCTTGCCAACTCTGACGTTCTTGAAATTTAAAAGAAAATAGCCAGAAGGTTTCGGACTTAATTTTCTTTTTTTTTCCAAAGGACAATAGTCATAAGGTAAATAATTTTTAAAAAATCCTTTTACAGCACAAGATGGCATGATTTTTTGTTTAAGAGTTTAGAGAAAAACTTGCACATGATAGTCTTCAGCTTTTTTTTTGTTGTTTTTATTTTCTATATAGACTCCAACTCAGAGCCTGAAAGTGATGCAGAACAAAGTTCCATATCACATGATTCATTTGTGGTAAGTATGTACATTAAAATAAAATCATAACATTTGTATAGCGTTTATCCACAGTTGGCACCATGCTCAAAATGCTTCACATCAACATATTTTGTGGTGGACAAAACACATTTGCCACAAAAGATGAGACCTGCAGTCTGTTAGGCGCAATACAATATTTCAGGACAAGGACAACACTGTTTTACACCAGTGAGATCTCCTAGTTTTTTGTTGTTAAAAATTTTTCTTTGCAGTGGACTTCGCCAACAATAACACTATTTTAAACCTTCCTCGTTATATTTTGAAGTGATATTCATTGATGAGCCATTCACATTTGAAGTCGTTTGTTTTTTTATTTGACAAAATGTGAAAATGATGCGTTTCCAGGAAAAATTAAAATAGCTTCTGTTGGGATTATACTTTTGATCTCGCATTTTGTCCAAATTCTCTTGCATCGTAATGTTTATCAACTTTTTTTGTTAACTATATTGCAGTTGCAAGGTTAGGAAGTTCATATTGTTGCAATGACAACCGTTTATATGTCCAGAATCGTAGTGATATAAAAAATTGTTTTGTAGTTGTTGGTCCTGGTGTAGGATTTAAAGAGTTGGTTAAAAACGGTTTACTGAAACCCTGGTTGGTGTATCTATATTTATCCAAGCACAGTTGAACATATTAAATACTTAGACAATATGTCTGCCTTTCTCAACTCTTTTTTATTATACTTGCATTATTAACCAGCTAATTGTTTAGTTGGATTATTAAACAATGGCTCTTCATGTTTATTGTCAACATGAATAAATTGATTGATCTGTCATCTTTTCCACAAAATATACAGGGTCCCGATTTTGTTGCTGACTCCGAGTCTGATTCCTCTACGTACTCTGTGAGGTACCCAATGCTGAGTACATCATTGTCTTTGGAACCTAGTGCTCATTCCCCAACTCAGTCAGAGCCTCATCCACAACTATCACAGACTGAACCTCGTTGCCAGTCTGGGACCCAGGTTCAACCCGAATGCTATACACTTGCAAGCCAACGTGTTACGTGCAATGGTGAGTCATTTTTTTGTCATTCTTCTCCTTTGATATTTGTGGGATCAATTTTAATTTACCCATTCCTTTTAAAAGAAAACTTCCACCCCTCCATGGTGCTGCATTTGTGTTATTGCATTTTTTTTCTGTTTTGGCAGTGCTGCGTCGCAAAATACGCTACCATTTACATAACAAGCACAAATCCAAATTTGATAGGGTGGACATCTTAGAATCTGAAACCCCAATGTGTGAGTGATATCAGTGAAACCAGCCATAAAAATGTTCATGTTTATTTTATTGGGGTTTTTTTTTGTCTGTAATAGACTTAAATTGCTTGTATTGTAAGTGTTAAAATGGTTTTTTTGTTACAACCCATCTATATATTAAAACTGTTTCTTTGTATTTCTATGATGCTTAAGGCTTTTTTTTCACAGACCAGCTGGAAACTTAACGAGAATCAGAGTAGATAACATTTTTATTAATCTTGCAACCTAAACAGTATATGATGATTGGGAGCATTTAAAGAAAAGCACATTTTCTTTTTAATTTGTCGGTACTAAAATTATACTTTGATAATGCCTGCTGTGCTACAAACCCTTTTGACTTCCAGGTTCAATATTTTTCTTTATTCTAAAATTCTTGGGTTTCCTTTCAATGACAACTGAGATCATTAAAATTCAGCTCACAACATGATGTGTGTAGATTTGATGAAAACATATGTTCGAGTTGAGAAGCAGTGTTCACGAACTTGCTGATCGTTTTTACTAGCATTTATTTTCCTAACTTACCTGTATCAATTAACAAAGGCAAGACTCAAATATTTTCTATCTGAACAGTGTGTTTGTTATTGAAATATTTCCGGCATATACATGTCATATTTCATTCCCACAAAATATAAATCAGGATTAAGTTGTCTGGGCATCAGCATCGTTCAGGCAGTTGGGGGGAAGTCTTTAAGGAATTAATGAAGCCGATGCTCAACCGGTCTGGAGGACGTTTGATTGATGTCGGCTGTTTGTTCTGCCAGCCGGTGATGTTTTCTCACTCCCTCAATGACAAAGAAAGTCATTGTTATGACTATGAACTATAGTCTATTATTACTTTTGTTACTATATTAATTGTTACTTATAGCCGCTACTGTTATTATTATTATTATTATTATTATTATTATTATTATTATTATTATTATTATTATTATTATTATTATTATTATTTATGATATTGCCTTCATTGCATTCTATTACTATTATTGATATAATTAATTTCTGATTGTTGTAAATAATTTATGTGAATTGAATTTTGTCGATTGGCC